>NC_012876.2:14522972-14553784 GCF_000003195.3 Sorghum bicolor | reverse complement strand
TGCCACTTGAGTGATCTAACTTTGCATACGTGTTAGGATCGAGTGGCGTGGCAAGTTTGAGAGGCTAACTCCTTTGGGAAAATATTTGTGAAAATGCTAACACACTTGCACATGGTGGTGTACACTTGGTGGTGTTGGCACATTTACAAATGAGGAGGTGTTCCTAGGGTTGAGAGAGGTGTTACTAGGCACATTCGGCGCTTTTGAGAAAAATAAGTGTATATTTTTCTATTGCGCCGGTGGGAAATTTTGGAGAAGTCGCGGGAGTGTTTCTCAGTAGGAAACACTCACCGGACGCTCTGCGCGGAGGCACCGGACGCTGGCCTTTAGCGTCCGGTGTGCTGTCGGGTGCAGCAGAGTGCACCGGACGCACCGGAGAGAGTCCGGTGCTCAGCGTCCGGTGTGCGGGTGGTTTGGCGACCCTCTCTGCGCATGAGTCCGGTGAGCACCGGACGCTCAGGGTGCGTCCGGTGGCTTGCGTCCGGTGACCGTGCGAGTTTGCGGAGCTCTCTGCGCACGAGTCCGGTGTGCACTGGATGCGTCCGGTGTGGACTAGTTGAGCGTCCGGTGGTGCTGTGTCAGGCGCGAGCGTGAGGTAGCCGTTGGCGGCAACGGTCGAGTTGAAACGGCTAGTGACACGTGGCTGACGCCTGAGCACCGAACGCTGGGGGTTGAGCGTCCGGTGGCTCCCTGTGAGCGTCCGGTGCCCACGTGTTTTGCCCAGTGAAGGGGCAACGGCTAGTTTAGCCCTTGGGGCTATAAATAGAAGTGGTGGCCAGCCTTGGCCGGCACTGAGCACCCTTGGGACTTAGTGTCCATGCTTGGGGAGTGCTAGGAAGGCCTCTAACTCACATATGCTTGATAGTGTTCATCCGATTGTGTGAGTGAGTGATTCTAGTGCGTTGCATTGAGAGATTGCATCGAGTGGCACCAGGTGTTCGTGTTGCAAGCCGGTGGTGCTTGTTACTCTTGGAGGTTGCCACCTCCTAGATGGCTTGGTGGCTTGTGACTCCGTCGAAGCACGCAAGGAGATTGTGCGGTGCTCCGGAGAAGAGGTTGTGAGGGGTACGGTGCTCACCCCGCGGGGATCGCAAAGAGCAACTCTAGTTGAGCGAGACGTGAAGAGCGACAAGTGGTCCGGCCGGGTCAAGTGCTAGAGCTTGTGGTAAGCACTCCACGTGGGAGAGTGTGACTTGTGGGTCACCACTAGCAAGAGGACCGGCGGCAACCTTGGAGCTTGTCTCAACGGGGACGTAGTTTGGTGGCAACCAAGTGAACCTCGGGAGAAAATCATCGTGTCAACATTGTTCTTCCCGTTGGTTTGCAAAGTCCTTAACACAAGCTTGTTCTTACATTCATATACTTGTGCTTGTGTAGTTGCTCTTGTAATTAGTTAGCTTGTGTAGCTTACTAGTTGTTGACACTTCTTAACGCAACCACCGGATATCGGCGACGGCGCCAGAAGTGCCCTAGTAGGGTAACTCTATTTACTATTGGATAATTCCGCAAGCGCACAGAATGTACCGCTGTAGCACTTCACCAAGGAGTATTCCAAGGTATCGTAATTTATATTTTCCCAAGGGAAAGCGGCTAAGTGTGTTTAACAAAAAGGGGAATGAGATTCCTTGAGTTGTCTAGTATCAACTAGTGAATAAGGGTGGTAAATAACGAATAGGAAGGGTAGTGGTGAATCCAAGGTCCTATGCTAAAGGTAAATGGTAGAGTTAGCTAGGTGGGAGGACAACGAGTGAGTAAAGGACTCCTATGTATCTAACTTAACTTCTGTGACTTACTTTAATAGATAATTGCCTTAACTACGCTAGAGCCTTACTAACTGTGTGCGAGGGATAGCCGAGCTGGTAAGACGCTTAGAAGGTTTTTCACCTAACCCCTTACCGAAAGCGACTATTGGGCTTATGGACGCCTTAACTTTTAATAACTAGCCTGTACGTGAGGAGAACCTAATGCCGCCCACGATCTGTCACCTACTAGGGAGTGCGCTCCTACTTTCCGTTCAAGCCAGCGGTAATCAAAGGTAATCTTAAGTATGAGCACCACGCTCACACTTAATCCTACAACTCTAACTAGTTGCAGCTAGCTAGAGCTCCTATACAAGATAGGACGATGATGCACACACAGGAGTGGTTACAGGTCACTAACTTCACTAAGACAACTATATTACTAAAGTAAATGCACAACAAGACTAAAAGACTTGCACTAAGTAAGAACTCAGTAAAGTAAAGTAAGAATAATATATTAATAAAAGGAAAGTCTTACAAAAGTAGAAAGGTACAAGAGCTATACCAGACTCTCCAGAAGACGACTCCGGAGACCCCGAGCTTCGCTCGACTCGACTCTAACTCCCACTCTAGACTAACTACTACTCTACTTGTATGCTTGGAACTTGTAATGCACTTGGCCTTGGAATTGCACACTTGAAATGAAGGGTGGAGGCTGCCTTTTATAGAGGGAGATGGAGTAGGGGTTACTCCATCGCCACGTCATCGATCCGCGTGACATCTTCTCTCCACCCTTGGATCAAACCGACCTCACAACCGCCATTTGATCAACGGCAGGGGCAAATCAACATGTGGGACATGTGGGGAAGGTCGGTGGGAGGCCACCGACCCTGGAACCGCCTTTGATGTGGGGTCGGGCGACCCCACTTCTGGGCCTCTGGGCCCACCAGCAGTGTCCACAGGGGTCCCTTATGTCGGTGGACTAGGTGGCACACCTGGGTCCCACCAAAGAGGGGTCGGGCGACCCCCTCCCTGTGGGCCCAGGGTGTCACCTGTTGTCCCCTCGATCTCCTCTTGATGATTCTGATGTTGGCTTTGTCAAATAATGTCTTGAATTTGTTGTTCCTGCATAAACAAGCTAAGAGTACAAGTGGAACTAGTTATGGATAAAATATGTTCATGTCATGTCATTTCCCCTTGCAACCGAGGCATGTTGACGGTGTTTTGTATGTGGATTTCTATGGTATATCCACCGTCAACAAGATCCCCCAAGCTTAACCTTTGCTCGTCCCGAGCAAACAATCAAACTTAGCCTCGGTGGATCAGGTATTGTTACTATGTTCACATTTCAAGAGTACCATGTGTACAACAAGGTTCTTCTCTTTGCATGAAAAATTTAGCTATGTAAACTTACCCCTATTACCTTAGTCCCTTATGGGGCTTATGGCTTTTCCTTTGTCTTAGGTGGTTGAGAGACAGAACAGTTTGACTTGAGCACTAACTTTCTCATTCTTAGCAAGTTTCATATCAGAGGTTTTGTGATATTTTCAAAAGAAAGCTTAAATGTTCCTCTTATGGTTCTCTCATGTCACTCAAATGGTGTATGATTCCTCACCAAGGCATATGGTAAGAGTTGCCTTCTCTATTTCATCCTATTTCTAAAAGGCTTATGTGGAGTTCAAGGTAGGGATGAAAGGAGATAGCATACTTACTTTGCATATATTGCGAAGTCAAAGCTCGGATCCTTGAAGAGAAGTGTCATACTCCCAGATCAAGATGTGCAAGTGTGATATATGGTGGACTAGGTTGCTACTTTATTTGATAGACTCTCTATGTATTGAGACATGGCTAGCTTTTTTTTTCTCTTTTTTTTTTATATATATGAGCTTTCATGTGCTCAATTTTCTTTTTCTGTGGACTTGCATATGTCCATCTTTTTATTTCATTTTGCCTAGCCTTTTGATGTCTCATTTACCAAATAATGCTTAGAGAGATGTTCTAACATTTAGAGTATGGAGCAACCTATTTAGTGGATGCGAAATACATGTGGTTGCGTACTTCCAGTGTAGAAGCAGCATATATATATGTGGTGTGTACGTGATCTTGATCTTAGGAGCATGAAAAGTCTCTTAACAAGGGTCAACAAGACTTGACGACACTCAACACAAAGCAAATAGCTTATGTGGAAAGATTGCAATTATGTAAAGTAGATATGGCTGTGGTAGGAATTCATCACCATTGAGGAACAATTAAGGTTTTGATCATTTTAAGAATAAATCTCTGATAATCATGCATGCTTAGAAAAATATTATAGTAGCTCTTGTCTTACTATCTCATGTCCCACAACAACTTAGACTTAGTTCTAGCACTTGCAACCCACAAAGTTTTTAGGTTCATGGCAGTTTACGTGAGCTAAGTGATCCATACTTAGAGAAATACTAAGTTGTATACTAGGCACTAGAGAAACATTAACAAGCAACTAGTCATAATTTCCATGAGGGATATAAACATACATGAAGCATATATGCTAAAGGGAAATGCTAATAAATATTTATTATTTTTTTTTAAGTAAGAATGATAAAATGCATGAAAATAAATAGGATAGAATACTTACCTTAGTGGGGGAGAGGATCTCCCCCAAGCTAGATCTTCGCTCACTATGGTGGCGGGAAATTTTGGTACCATCCAGCCCAGCGTTGTGCGTCTTCCTCTCGCACACGTCGGATATGTTGGCCGTTTTGTAACGCCAGTTGCAATGTTGCTTCTTGCCCAATCTGCAATTCGCCTCATGTCATTAATGAGACTGTCCATACCTGTGGGCTGGTGACGCCTAGCCCTGTCCCTTGGGCGTGGAGTGCGTTGTGGAGGTAGACCCATGGAGTCTGAAGCATCCACTGACATCGCTTCATCGCCCTCTTCAATGTCATGGTGCGAGGATCCTCCTTGCTCCATCTGGGCGGCTTGCATCATCCTTCTTGTCACCCTGCGTGTCCCTGCAATATCTGGACTTGCCACTTGGGCTAGTCTAATGGTAAGTGTGCGGACCCCATACAACCGGCGCCTCGCACATGGGAGAGGAATTTCGGTTGTATAGCCCGGATAAATCATTTTAAGTTCACCATTTGGATTTCTTATGAGCATGTTAGCATTGATAAAGAAGTTCTCATCTACCACTCCTCTAACATAGCCAATGTCTTCAAAATAATGTGATTCAAGTAATCCAAAAGTATCGGCTATTCGAGTAATAAAGGATGTGAAATAGATGGGCTTCCCATACTCAATAGAGTTAAGCCAATAGTTCACTAGCAGTTTCACAGGGGAGACCTTGATTTTACTAACCATGGCATAGAGAATTTTAAGTTCATCATCAATTAAAGTATCAGTTCCCATGCCAGGATATAGAGTGCACATGATCCAGAAGTGAAGAAAGCGCAAGGTTGGATTATGGATTTCAATGGGAGTAGGATTTGAACAATCATTAGAGCCAGAAATTGCTTTCCAGAATCTAATTTTATCGAACATTCTAGTGGCATGATCTAGATCAAGTTCACATTCATGTTCACACCCTAAAGCAGTGTTTAGCAAACTCCAATTTAATTGATGTTCTTGCTCACACATGCGAAAAGATATTCCATTATTTGTGAGTTTTAGGGTGCATAGAAATTCCTTAGCAAGCAATTCTTTTCCAAATTCAGGCACTTGCCAAAAACTACTCCAACCAATTGCTCTAAACACCTTATCGAATTCAACATCCATACCTGTGCGGGCCAAAAGGTCCGGATCGATGATGCTAGTGTGTAGGAAGAGACCCTCTCGGATGATGTAGTACCTTTGCAACTCTTCTTGGCTTAACATGAGGCCGCTCTCGGGCTCTCTCATCCTTGATGGAGGCTCGTAGGGTACCATCCCATGGTAACCATCTTCTTCCTCCCTTCCATGAGCATGGTGAGAGCCTTGAGAAGAGCTCTCACCCTTTGCTTTCTTGAACTTGCCGAAGATATGCTTCTTCATCCTCCTACACAAGTGAGGCAAACCAAGCTCCTACTACTACTACTATGCAAGGGGAATCTTTTTGGGTTTTTGTTTTGATGACTATTTCTAAACTAAACTTGAGAAATGGCTTGTAACAAAGAGAGAAGAGAAAGGATTGTGAGCTCGAAATGGTTCTGGTAGTTTTGGGTGTGGAGTTGAGCTCACAATGCTGTGGTATTTATAGGGGGAGAAGGGCAAGTAGTGGACCCACAATATAGGGGTCGGCCGACCCCCCCTAGAAGCACTTTGAATTTGAACTTAGCTTTATACAGGGAACCATTCTGCATGCTTTCAAGATTTTGCAGAGATGGTCCAAAATGGGGGTCGGCCGACCCCCATCCTAGCCCCTCCTCCACTTTAAACATTGTGTCATTGATTGTCCAGAAAAGTAAAGGCTAGGTGTGGACCAAAAGTTTTCAAATTGTTTCTGAGATTCCCTGTTTTAGTGCTTTGTGAAAGGTAAAAGATGAATGGCAAAAGTGGAGACATGTCTAAAGTGATTCCTATGGACCATGGGAGCACTCAAGCATGCCTAGGTGACCACTTTGCAGAATTTAAGCTAGTGGAGTGGTGCCAAAAGAATCAAAGATGAAAGGAGCATCTTATGACTAAAGTAAAGGATCAAGGGACCACTCTTTTTCAAACTTTAGCTAGTGTTACAAGCATAGGACTCCATTGTGATTCAAATGGTGGCCAGCAGGAGGCAAGTGGGGCCAATATGGGGGTCGGCCGACCCCCACATTGGAGCTCCCAGAGCATCCAAGTGCTGGGTTGGAACCTCTATGACTAGGAAGGTTGAAATGTGGTGAAGTGGGCCCCAAGGTGGGGTCGGGCGACCCCCCTTTGGGAGCTCCAGCAGCTCAAATTTTTATGACAAGTTATTCTCAAGATTTTATTTATTATGGCTAAACATTTTGTCGAAATAAGATATGCAAAATTCAAAGTAAGAATGCAATTGAAAAGTGAATAGTAGAAATTGAAATGCAGAAAATAAATATGGGATAACTACTGATTTACCTTATCAGCAAGGGCTCCATGTTTTAGGTCCGTAGAGCAGGACCTCTCCATCTTGTTCATTCTTCGGGTGCATCAGATGGTCCCGGAGACGTGGACCTTGATTGCACCTCTTTCTCCCGCCATACTTGCTTGGTATTGATGTTTGGTTCAGCGGGTTCCTCTTCTTTCTTTTCGGCCCTTTTGGCCGACTTACCTCTCTTGTCCCTTCGGCGTCGGATGTGGCGAGGCTTAGTCGGAGGTTCTTTGTCCTTCACCTGCATGTTAGCTTTATAACCATTGAATGGACATTTTACCTTCCATCCTAGGAATTGGAGGTGAATCTGGCCGGACCCCACATAGATGACTGCATTGACCGTGTTGAGGAATGGCCTTCCCAAGATGATCGAGACATCATTATTGGATCCCATATCCAAAATGATGAAGTCGGCAGGGACGTAGTCGTCTTGGACCTTTACCAGTATGTCCCTTGCCAACCCCTCAGGGAACCTGATCGTCTGATCTGCCATCTGCAAACGAACAAATGTGGGGTGCAAAGGCCCCCCTAGCAAATTATCATAAGTTACCTTGGCCATGATGTTGACACCCGATCCAAGGTCGCAGAAGGCGTTGTGGAAGATTTGCGGTCCGATCTCACAGGTGATGGTCGGCAGGCCTGGGTCGTCTTTCTTGGTGATGAAGGGCGAATCCAGAAGATAGCTCCAGTTGGATTGTACCGGAGGCTTACCGAACCTCGTAGTAACTAGTTTAACTCCTTCAATTGGGTCCTCAGGTTTCCCTGGGATCTTACCTTGCTCGAAGGATGGGACAGCTGCTGCCAATTGAGCTAATTGTGTTTCTAGCATTTTGTTAAAGCTCAACTGATTTTTCATAGCAGAGTTAAAGCTATCCAACTTTTCACTTAAGTTTTCAAGGATCTTATCATTAGCCATCATTTTCTTGTTAATGCTATCATTGATTTTAGATTGGCCTAAGACAAGATCTCTAAGAGAAGGTTGGTTACCAAAAGAATTATTGAAATTTTGATTGTAACCATTACCTTGATTACCTTGGTAGAAGGGGCGCGAGTTCCATTGCTGTTGTTGGGGCCGGTACCCATTGTTGTTGTTGTTGTTGATGAAGCTCACTTCCTCCTTTGTTTCGGGACAATTGTTTCCCGAATGATCATCTCCTCCGCACACTTCGCACCATGAATCAGATTCAATGGCCCGTGCAGTGGCGTAAGGTTGAATGGTCTCTTGCTTGGAACTTTCTTCCATCTTCTTCATTAAGAGGTCCATCTTAGCAGAGAGCATGTCCACCTCATTCAAGGCATGGACACCTCTTCTCTTGGGTTGGAGGCGTTCCTCATTCCATCCTTGGTTTATAACCATCTTTTCAATGAGGTCCTTGGCATCCTTGACATTGTGTTGCAAGAATGCTCCTCCAGCGGCAGCATCAAGGTGACTACGGGCCAAACCGGTCAGGCCATGGTAGAAACCTTGGATTAGGAGCCACTCCTCTATCCCATGATGAGGACAGGCGCGAATGTACTCCTGCAGACGTTCCCATGCTTCGGGAATCGTCTCATCCGCTTGCTGTTGGAAGCTGGAAATCTTTCCACGAAGGGCGCTGGTCTTGCCCATCGGAAAGAACTTCTTGAGAAATGCATTGGCGCACCTCTCCCACGTGGTCACTTCACCCTTGTTGGCGTAGAACCATTGCTTTGCCTTCCCCAATAACGAGAATGGGAAGAGGCGAAGACGGATGGCGTCTGCGGCGACATTCTTGATGGTGAAGGTGCCGCACACCTCCAAGAAGTGTTGGAGATGGGCATTGGCATCCTCGTGTGGCTTTCCACAGAAGGGATTGGCTTGCACCATATTGATAAGCGCAGGCTTCAACTCAAAAGTCGCATCCCCCAAGTTAAGCTGCGGACCCGTGGCGACATTGTCAGCCGACGGCGCAGAGTACTCAGAGATGGTCTTCTGGGCCATAGCTTCTTTGATAACCGGTGCAGATACTCCTTCCTCTAACGGATTCAGGTTCGAGATGAACCTTTGAGGTGGAACTTGACGACGTCTAGTTCTCCTCAACAGTTGCTCAGGATCTTCAACGAAGTTTGACGGCAATTGGAAACCGCTCATACACTGTCAGGCTTCACAATAAAGGAAGACAAGACAAGTGATGGGTTATCCCTATCACTACTTGATAACTAGCAAACTCTGGATTCTCTTTTTGTTAAAACTCTTAGACAGACGCTCTCCCCGGCAACGGCGCCAGAAATGCTTGTTGACACTTCTTAACGCAACCACCGGATATCGGCGACGGCGCCAGAAGTGCCCTGGTAGGGTAACTCTATTTACTATTGGATAATTCCGCAAGCGCACAGAATGTACCGCTGTAGCACTTCACCAAGGAGTATTCCAAGGTATCGTAATTTATATTTTCCCAAGGGAAAGCGGCTAAGTGTGTTTAACAAAAAGGGGAATGAGATTCCTTGAGTTGTCTAGTATCAACTAGTGAATAAGGGTGGTAAATAACGAATAGGAAGGGTAGTGGTGAATCCAAGGTCCTATGCTAAAGGTAAATGGTAGAGTTAGCTAGGTGGGAGGACAACGAGTGAGTAAAGGACTCCTATGTATCTAACTTAACTTCTGTGACTTACTTTAATAGATAATTGCCTTAACTACGCTAGAGCCTTACTAACTGTGTGCGAGGGATAGCCGAGCTGGTAAGACGCTTAGAAGGTTTTTCACCTAACCCCTTACCGAAAGCGACTATTGGGCTTATGGACGCCTTACCTTTTAAGAACTAGCCTGTACGTGAGGAGAACCTAATGCCGCCCACGATCTGTCACCTACTAGGGAGTGCGCTCCTACTTTCCGTTCAAGCCAGCGGTAATCAAAGGTAATCTTAAGTATGAGCACCACGCTCACACTTAATCCTACAACTCTAACTAGTTGCAGCTAGCTAGAGCTCCTATACAAGATAGGACGATGATGCACACACAGGAGTGGTTACAGGTCACTAACTTCACTAAGACAACTATATTACTAAAGTAAATGCACAACAAGACTAAAAGACTTGCACTAAGTAAGAACTCAGTAAAGTAAAGTAAGAATAATATATTAATAAAAGGAAAGTCTTACAAAAGTAGAAAGGTACAAGAGCTATACCAGACTCTCCAGAAGACGACTCCGGAGACCCCGAGCTTCGCTCGACTCGACTCTAACTCCCACTCTAGACTAACTACTACTCTACTTGTATGCTTGGAACTTGTAATGCACTTGGCCTTGGAATTGCACACTTGAAATGAAGGGTGGAGGCTGCCTTTTATAGAGGGAGATGGAGTAGGGGTTACTCCATCGCCACGTCATCGATCCGCGTGACATCTTCTCTCCACCCTTGGATCAAACCGACCTCACAACCGCCATTTGATCAACGGCAGGGGCAAATCAACATGTGGGACATGTGGGGAAGGTCGGTGGGAGGCCACCGACCCTGGAACCGCCTTTGATGTGGGGTCGGGCGACCCCACTTCTGGGCCTCTGGGCCCACCAGCAGTGTCCACAGGGGTCCCTTATGTCGGTGGACTAGGTGGCACACCTGGGTCCCACCAAAGAGGGGTCGGGCGACCCCCTCCCTGTGGGCCCAGGGTGTCACCTGTTGTCCCCTCGATCTCCTCTTGATGATTCTGATGTTGGCTTTGTCAAATAATGTCTTGAATTTGTTGTTCCTGCATAAACAAGCTAAGAGTACAAGTGGAACTAGTTATGGATAAAATATGTTCATGTCATGTCATTTCCCCTTGCAACCGAGGCATGTTGACGGTGTTTTGTATGTGGATTTCTATGGTATATCCACCGTCAACACTAGTTACCTTCTTGCTTGTGTAGCTAGAAGTAGTTCCCTTTGCGTGACTAATTTGGGTTGTGTAACCTTGTTAGTCACATTGCTTAGTTTGTGTAGCTAAGTATTTTGCGCTCTCTAATTTGGCATTGGTTGCCTTGTTATTGAGCATTGCTAGTGAGCTTAGGAGCTTTGTGCTTTTGCTTACTAGTTGTGTAGGAGCTCCCCGGTTTGCAAAGTACTAGTTGCATAGGTTTGTGTGACCTTGCTCCTAGAATTGGTTAGCTGAGCTCTTGCAAAGGTAGCACCTTGCTTGCTTGTTTAGGATCTTTTCAAGGTGCTAGAGAACTTAGATAGAGGGGTGTAGTCTTGGCTAGACCGATAGTTTTAATTCCGCATTTGTTTCGGTTAGCCAGCGTAATAATTTTTTTAGAAAGGACTATTCACCCCCTCTAGTCCGCCATCTCGACCCTTCAGTAGCCATTTCTCCCATGCACGCTTGGAAGATATCACACATGCTCTCAACATATCCTCTAAAATTTGATTCACATGCTCAGTCTGACCGGAGGTTTGAGGGTGGTATGCTGAACTGCGAATCAATTTTGTACCAAGGAGCGAATGCAGATGCTCCCAAAAGCGAGCAATGAACGGAGGACCCCTATCAGAAATAATGGTGCGAGGCACTCCATGCAATTTAACAATTTGAGAGAAGTATAACTCCGCATAGTCGGAAGGTCGGTACGTGGAACGTACGGGAATAAAGTGAGCTGATTTGGTCAAACGGTCAACAATCACCCATATGGAGACGTGTCCCTTTTGGGTGAGGGGAAGGCCAACAATAAAATCCATGCTGATTTCTTCCCATTTCCACCCTGGAACTGACAAGGGTTGTAATAAACCTGCAGGTTTGAGGTGAACTGCTTTCACCCTACAGCAAGTATCACACCTAGCAACCTAAGCTGCTATCTCCTTCTTCATCTTGGTCCACCAGAAACGACGTTTCAAGTCTTGGTACATTTTGCTACTACCAGGATGAATGGACAACTTGGAAGAATGAGCTTCATCTAAAATTTTGTTGCGTAGGTCACGGTCTTTAGGTACAACTAGTCGATCGTCGAACCGCAGTACACCCTTCTCATCTACCCTGAAATGCTTGGTGTCTTGCTCTTGCATTTTTCTTTTGATATGAAAAATACCAGGATCAGATTTTTGAAGCTCTATGATTTGACTTTCTAACGAGCAGCTGACTACAATGTTGTGCAGGACCACAGGATGCAATAAATTGAAGCCTTCCTCTAAGAGAGGTCCAACATGTTGTTTTCGGCTAAGAGCGTCGGCTACAACATTGGCCTTGCCCGGAAGATAGTGCACTTCTAGATTGTAGTCTTTTATCAATTCCAACCATCTTCTTTGTCTCATGTTTAGCTCGGGCTGAGTGAATATATATTTGAGGCTCTTATGGTCAGTGTAAATGTGACATAGATTACCCAACAGATAATGCCTCCAGAGTTTCAACGCATGTACAACTGCTGCTAACTCTAGATCATGAGTCGGGTAGTTGGCTTCATGTTTCCTCAACTGTCAAGAGGCGTAGGCAATAACTCGGCCTTCTTGCATAAGCACACAACCTAGGCCTGTGCCAGACGCATCACAAAAGACGTCAAATGGCTTTTCAATGTCAGGCTATGCCAGAACAGGAGCGGTGGTCAGCAAATGGCGTAAAGTAGCGAAAGCGACTTCACACTCCTGGGACCACACAAACTTCACATCTTTTTGCAGTAGCTTGGTCATAGGCTTAGCTATTTTGGAGAAGTCTGGAATAAAGCGACGATAATATCCAGCTAGACCGAGAAAACTCCGGACCTCGTGCACTGAAGTCGGGGCCTTCCAGTCTAGAACCTCCTGCACTTTTGATGGGTCAACAGAAATACCCTCTTCGGATAAAATATGGCCTAGGAAAGGCACTTTCTTCAGCCAAAACTCACACTTGCTGAACTTGGCATAGAGCTGATGTTCTCGCAATCTAGTGAGTACAATCATAAGGTGCTTCTCTTGTTCTTGGGCATTTTCAGAATACACCAATATATCATCGATGAACACCACCACAAACTTATCCAGTTCAGGCATGAACACCGAATTCATCAGGTACATGAAATGAGCAGGGGCATTAGTCAGACCAAAGGACATGACCAAATACTCATACAACCCATACCTGGTAGAGAAAGCTGTTTTAGGAATGTCTTCGGGTCGGATCTTGATTTGATGATACCCAGATCTCAGATCAATCTTGGAGAATTCTTTGGCCTTGGCTAATTGATCAAACAAGATATCAATGCGAGGTAATGGATACTTGTTTTTAACTGTCACGGCATTGAGCGGACGGTAGTCTACACACATACGTAGAGACTTGTCCTTCTTCTTAACAAAGAGAGCCGGACAACCCCATGGAGAAGAACTAGGCCGAATAAGACCTTTCTCGAGAAGTTCTTGCAATTGTTTCTTCAACTCTGCCAACTCGTTGGGTGGCATTCGATATAGCCTTTGAGAGATAGGTGCAGTACCCGGAGTTAAGTCAATTTTAAACTCTATGTCTCTATCCAGTGGCAACCCGGGTAAATCCTCTGGAAAGACGTCTGGAAACTCACATACTACAGGAATCTCAGCCGCAGTGAGTGGTCTGATAGCATTAGCTGCGTGACGGATGTCGTTACTTCTATGGAGATGAACTAAGAAAGCTTCTTTACTATCAGGCTCCCTCAACATGATTACCCTAGTTGAAGTGTCTATTAACACTCCATGATCACTCATCCATTCCATTCCTAGGATAACATCTATTCCCAAGCCCGGTAAGATGACTAGATTTGCTGAATAACTACGCCCTTCAATGGCGATATGCACATCCCTCACTAATTGATTTGTAGAGATCTGATTACTAGCAGCACTAATGCAAAATTTTCCACTATCAAGGTCAATTACATGTTGCCCATGCTTAGATGCGAATACTTGACTCATAAATGAATGCGAAGCTCCAGAATCAAACAAGACAACTGTAGGGTGTTGATTTACAAGGAACATACCAGCCGTGACCACTTCACCTTCGGGAATTT
The DNA here is from genome assembly GCF_000003195.3 of Sorghum bicolor. Taxonomy (NCBI): domain Eukaryota; kingdom Viridiplantae; phylum Streptophyta; class Magnoliopsida; order Poales; family Poaceae; genus Sorghum; species Sorghum bicolor. Next base: position 14,540,061 of record NC_012876.2, on the reverse strand, counting down.
CTTCAATGGTGGTATAGTGCACTCGGCCAGTACGGTAGTTACCTCCAGCTGCAGGATTCCTCTTGGGATAAGGGCAATCTCTCGCCCAATGACCAACTTGTTTGCAGTTAAAGCAGGGACGGTTATTAGGGGGAGTCTTGGGACCTCCTTGACACGTAGCACCCCTAGGAAGAGCAACTATGAAGGACTTGCGAACTCCCGTCTTCACATTTGACTTTTTCTGCGGCGGCCTATACCTTGTCACAGCATTTGGTGGGCGATAGGCCGGCTTAATTGTCACTGGAGCCTTGGACTATGAAGCACCTGCCTCATAGGCCCTCTTGCGGTTCTTGGATGCGGCATACACAGCATTGGAGTTCTCCTGAGTCAACGCATCACTCACAAACTCATTAAAGGTGGTACTCTTGCTACCAGCCATGTTCTTGGACAGCTTGGGTCCCAACCCTCTCTTGAAACTTGCAAGCTTCTTGGCTTCAGTATCAACCATTTTAGGAGCATAGCGAGACAGATTATTAAAAGCATGAAGATACTCAGTCAAGCTTTTAGTGCCCTGTGTCAGGTTCATGAACTCAGTGTGCTTGATAGTCATTAAGCCCTGGGGAATATAAGTGTTCCTGAAAGCAGTTTTGAACTGATCCCAGGTCACAACAGCATTGGCAGGCAAGCTAGTCCTGTAATGACTCCACCAAACCCCTGCTTTGCCCTCCAACTGGTGGGCTGCATATTCCGCCTTTAACTCTTCAGTCACCCTCAGCAAGCGAAACTTCTGCTCAAGAGTGTTGAGCCATTCATCAGCTTCTAGAGGTTCAACAGCCTCCTTGAAAAGCGGTGGCTTCGTGTCCTGGAAATCCTTGAAACTACTGTGCTGATTTGCCTCTCCACCTTGACGGACATGGCGACCACCCCGATTTTGTTGCGCCATGGTCTGCATAGCTTCATTGAGCATTCGCTGGCCCTCAACAAGAGCTGCCAAGAGCTCCGCAGGCGTGAGCGGGGGAGGAGGTGGTGGTGGCGGCACCTCATTGTGACCGGAGCGAGTATTGCGAGCCATCTACACAAGGCATACCAAGTGACCGTTTAGGACAACAGATATAATTGCCATGAACCTCAATTGCTGCCATACGGAATTTAATGAAGTAAATTCACATAACTCAAGGCACAATAATCCATGTACAACAAGAGAATATCATCCACGACACTTGGTTATTCTCGCGATCATTCACAGCCACAAGTCACAAGGATTAAAGTCATTGCAGAAAATTATTTAAGCTCACATAAAGCATGGAGCATCACAATTAAGTGCATAGGGTTACATAGAGTCACTGCCACAATTTAAGTCTTACAGGAGGGGCACCATGGCCAAATACATAGAGTCTCAGATTCTCCATTAGAAATGATGCCATCATCCTGATCTTCCTCACTAGGAGCTTCTTCATGATTAAAGGGGACAGGATGTGGGATAGGATTTATGATATTATTTAGGCGATGGACATCTAATTGCAGCTCAGCAATCCTAGTGATCAGTTCTTCCTCTCTCATTTCAGCATGGAACAAAGCTCTAACTCTAGCAGCTTCTCTATTCTCCGCTAAGCGCATAGCCTCATCTCTTTCTCTAGTCATTTGCATCATGCGGGCTTGTGCCTCATTCCGCTCTCGAACTGCGTTTTCAATTTGGTTGCGGCGGGCTTGCAAAGCGGTGTGATAGTTTTGGATTTCAACTTGTGCATCCCGAAAAGCCTTGCGGTGCTTGAGCACTCGCTTGCGCAGTTTGCACTGCCCAACTTGAGCTTGTTGGAGCGCTAGCATGGCCTCTATGTAGGTGTCCTGGCGTACATAGTGCAGCTTAAGTACCGCCAGCATGGCACTCATGGCAGGGCTAGGGCTATATCCTAGCATGGTTTCTCTCATCTCTAAAGGCTCATTTCCTATCTGAGACACAAATGTGTCAGTCACACTCACTCTAGGGATGGATCCAGCTGGGCCATTCACTAGCTCATCACCATAATCCTAGCATATCTCTAGCAATACTTCTAAGGCTGCTACTTGGGCACCCTCCCAAGGAGTTTGGCCATCGCACTCTACTATCCAACCTAGCCACTGTGGGTTATTTGGACAAGGGGGAACTGTAATTTGGACATCTACCCAAGGTAAGGCTCCTGCATGCTCAGACTCGGTCCAAGTGTACTTTGGTGGTTCCTCATATCCAACTGAACTTAGCACCCTCCACAACAAAGTAGGAGTGCTAAACATGTCCAGGAAAGTTTCACTTGCTTGTGGGGCTGCCATCTGTAGAAAGACCACATTTAAGTAAGGGAGATTAATTACAAGGGAAGGTAAATAGGTATATTTTCAGAATTTAATACTTAAGTAGTGCATAAGGAGTGTATGAATGATTCATGATGCATGCACGTTCCATACGTCCTTTCCATTCCTAGAAGAAGGTTCTAACGGTATAGTCGGTGGCATACATACGTGCACTCCTTATACGTAACTACACGGTCTACACGTTTCGTTGTTAGTGTACCTGCAGAAAGTTTCATTTCAGCCCAACCCCACAAGAGTATATGTGCAGAAATGAAAATCCAATCATGTACATTCAAGCTAGGTACTTCGATATATATTCCCAAACATATATCGCAACACACTACCCATTTGGGATACACCCACATATACATCCAATATGTATACATGGCTGCACCTACTACCCACAATTAAGTACCTTCATATATACATGTGTAAAACATGTAAATATTCCAGTAACCACAGCTAACACTCCCCTAGACCGACGGTTGGACGGTCATGCTCTCACAACTCACACTTACCGTAGCGTAGAGGCATACAAATCCATACATTACCACGCAAGTCAGCGGCATCCATACAATTTCACGCCGTACCGACGACGAAAGGAAACAAACAATGCTTACCATGGTGTAGAGGTATATGATCCATTCATTACCACTTAAGTAAGTGGCATCCATATTATTGCACGCCATATGGACGACGAAAGAAAAAAAAACCATGTTAGTAATATTAAGCCACCTAGAAGTCGTTATATGGGCATAAAGGGTATGACCACTGGCATGGTATAAGTTATGAAACATTTTTAAAACAGCCCTATGTATAGTCTAATTTGCCAAATTAGCTTTGGAAAAACCAATTTCATTTGTTTTTAAATACATCTATGATGGTTAAATGCTTAATCTTGCTCTGATGCCAGCTGTAACAGAACCGTCCAATTTATAAGAATTCAAGTGAATTAGCGACGACAGAGGCGGTCAAGCCAATGGACTTGAACCCATATAAACCCGGTAGTCCGACGAAATCTCAAAAGACCTCGATTCAACCAACATACAACCAAGATCCTACATGATCAAGCATCACCACCACAGATTACATACATTCATCACAGAACATAGTTTTACATCACATCAGAGTTGAAAAGAGGTTATTACAAACCAGATTAGTAGCGGAAACAAAGTAGTTTTAAAACATCACACACACTATTTAATTACAAGCCAGTTCCATAGTCAACCCAACAAAAGAACAACTGAAGATAAAGAGGATGATCATGCCCATGATCTATTCATCGTCCGCAGCCGGATGATGACAGTTAGCACAGTTGCCGTGATAAACGACATCATCTGCAACAAGGGTAAATAAAACCCTGAGTACGAGAAGGTACTCAGCTAGACTTACCCGTCATAAACCAGAAATAAAGTGACACCAAGGAGTATGCAAGGCTGATCTTGTGGACTAGTTGACTCACCTTTTTGCATAAAAAGCCTTTGTTGTAAGTAACCCATTTATAAATTTTCAGCAGCAGGTTCATTACTTAACAACTATCCACTAGATTAGCACCTGTTCTAAGCATACACTTGAATATTTAAGCATCACAATAATAACCATATCCGGATTATCACCTTGCTATCAACATTATCATCATAACCATTAAGTTTACTTAGTGAATTCTACGTTGCTGCTGCCCAAGTCATGTTCTCACTATCCGGGAGAGACAGCGATTCGAATCGATTCCTATCCAGCTAGAGGGGTGTTCCTAACACTCACCCAAGCATACTTCATGAGGGCAGCTCGGATCACCTTTAGCACAACTCCGGACCAATTTGCGGGTCCGTCCAGTGCCGCACCCCCAGGGACCGCCAATCTGCTAGGGTCAGGACTCTAACCTGACACCTCGGTCTTACGCCATTGACTCCCCGCACATCCTTACTACCAACCGGGGTGCGCACTCATACAGAACGGGGTATTCGGCCTGAGTTGCACTTGTAGGCTTCGCGGTCGGAACGACTTATCCGGCCAACTAAGTGATAGGCATGCGTTCAACATGACACGGGGACATACAGCGATTCGGTCCTTAACCGACACAGACGGGGATAGATTCACACCCAAGACCTCCATGCCTTGTTGCTACACTATCGTCTTCCCGCCCGGTCTCAAGTTCATTATTAGTGCCTGGTTATTTCCACGATAGCAAATATAGCCAACCGTGATCAGCATCCACCTATCTCTCGCAGGTGACAGGAAATCACCCGACTTCTACCGAGCTAAGCATGGCTAAGCATTATTTCGATCCTGAACCTACTTAGGTAAGGTATAAGGTGGACAAGGTAGTTAATCATGCAGCAAGGGTGTCATAGCAATGCCTAGCACTTAATGCAACAATATATATAACCATAGTCGATTGATAGCTGAACTTGATAGCAAAATAGTAGGAGGCTTATAATGCTCCGGGGCTTGCCTTCGACGTAGGTGGACGGGCGATGGTCGGGACACTCCGGCAAGTCCTCCTCCTCCTCAGCTCCTTGAGGTGGCTCCCCTTGTTGACCTTCCGACTCCGGCAGCTCGAACTCCAACACAGTCACGCCCTTGGGTACACCTATGTATGTATGACAAGGAGATGAGTATAGAGAATGCACATATGATGCATGATGTCATGATGAAGCCAAGGAACATAAACTAGGTATAACATGGTATAAACTCCTATGATTAAGTGAATCATGGAATAACAAGGAAGTGCATACTTCTTCTCTGGTAGAGAGGCTAACTCAACAAGTTAAACAATCCTAGCTACTCCTATTCAGTCACTGGTTTCATGGACAGACCAACTTGTCACAAGTTTCAGCTATAACTTGAGCATCAGTTGGCCAAACTAAGCAAGTAAATACTTTCTGGAAATCTTAGCAAATTGTCTATAATTCACTTTTAGACATCCCAGAATGATTCCCAACCGAAATAAGCTAAAACATACAAAGTTGGCTGGCTGTCCTGGAAAATCCAGAGAGCAAGCACTTTGCAGCAGCTACTTGTAACATTCATAACTTTTGAACTACTCAATCAAATGTCATGAAACTTGGACACGAGGTAGATCAGAAAGTTAGTTACAAGTGTGTTGTAGACATGTTTCCCAGAAAACATCATCTTACATTAGTTCTTACTCAATTGCTATCAGCTACACAGAATTGCTCTAGGAAAGGCATAAATAGCAAAAATAATATTTTAAACATAACAAGAATGTATCAAAGGGTCAATCCAAATGCACCAGTAGATAAAACATGTCTAAGAAACACTAGAAAACATCATGGCAATGTCTAAACTCATTTCTATCATCACCATTTCCATTTATTTAATTATCAAGGTGATTTAATGAACATGCATCCCAAGTGCTCCAAAAAATCTAAGAAAATTACAGCAAGCTAATCATGCTAACACAAGTTTACTGTAAAATTTTCAGGGCACTTGCACATACAGCTTAGGAGATACAAAAGTAACAAGCTAGCAAAGGCATGCAAGGCATAAATGTGAAACCCTAACAAAAAGTGTCAAACAGCAGATTTCAGATTTTTCCTAGATTTGTTTACACATGAGTACAACACTCAGCAAGTTTCACCACAAAAGGAGTTATAACTTATTTATTAAAAATGCCACAAAAACTCCCATTTAAGAAAGAAATATTTATAACTTCACCATCAGACCTCCAAAAATCATGATAAATTTATCAGAGCCTATTCACATCATAAGTAACAACACCCTAAATTTGCAGGGCCAGCAGATCAACAGATCTCAAGATATAATTGCCTCCTAATAAACCAAGATTAATTTATATCTATTTATTTCCACACAAACATGACATGTTTCATATTTTTATTAAAAACTAGACTTATACAGGAACCTAGCAAAATTGGAATCGCCTCATTTAGATCCCTAAAACTCCAGATATGAATTTTACAAAAACAACACAGGCTCTGCAAAATAGTAAACCAGGGATGAGAGAGGAGAGACTGACACCCGGGACCCACGCGACAGAGAGACAGAGTCAGGGGAGACACTCGTCGTTGGCGAAACTCGACGACGGCGAGGTCTCGGTCGGATCCAAGGGCACCTACGTGTTCCTCTCATCAAGGCGGACTCAGTGACCTACTTTACTCACGCTCTACTGGACCCTAGGGTGCTCGCCGTCGGGAATGGCGGAGCGGTGGTGCTGCGCGGCGTTACGCCGACGGATCTAGGCAATGGCGACGCGGTAGAGCTTGCGGACGAGCAAGAGCGACTCAAGGCGAAGCTATAGGAAGAAGAATCACGGCCAGAGGTGAACCAGAGAGGTCTGGCCACGTTGCCGGTGACCCCTGTGAACTCCGGCGAGGTGGAGCTCGCGACGGAGTCGGCAATGCGACCTCACCGGTGCTCGGCTAAGGGAATGGAGTGGACGTCGAGGTAGAGGACGTCGAGGCAGAGCTCTGGGCGGGCTGGCTCGGCCGGAGACGCGGAGGAACGGCCGGGAAGGCTCGCCGAAACGCGGCGGAGCTCGCCGTGGACGAAGGCTGAGGCAATGTGGCGCTCTGGAGGGGCGAATGGTGCGTCTGAGGCGTCTACTCGGTGCGTGGCGTCTTGTGGACGACGTCGGGGCTGACAGGAGGGACCGTCAACGGCGTACGACCAACACCTGGCCAGACACGCGGCGGCGGACGGCGACTGTCCAAACTGAATCGTTTTTCTAAATCGCCCGATTCCGACGACTGAAACCTGATCTTCAGCAACGTTTTACTCTCAGCTCAATCGATGGTTTTGGCTCGGATTTGATCCTTTGGATAGAGCTACACGAGTTCTACAAGTTTGTTTACAAGATCAAAGTCTAAATCGGTTTGGATTTCAGACTACATCGCTCCCAATCACCCTATGTCGAAACTGCGTGACTCAACACTTAGCCAAATTCGGCTAAGTGTGAAATCAGCCCTGATTTTTAGCTTGTGAGAGAATTTTGGAGATGTTCTAAGCTTTTTCATAAAAAGTCATCAACATAACTTTTGTAGATTATGAAAGTTACTACAACTTTGTTTTAGGTGTCATTTACATGCAAGGTCTCTAACATTATTTTCATAAAACATCTTTGAAAGAAGGTCTAGGGGGACAATTAGGTCAACCTAGGGTTAACCATGACTTAGAGACATTTTTGGCCCAAAACCTTCAACATGAACTTTGTTCAAAATGATGTTCTAAACATGATTAAAGTATTTTGGAAGACAACGTACACTTGTATGCCTTAGTCACCCATTACAATCAACCATAGCAAGTCATATAGCAATTTAATCACATAGTACATGTAGCAAATGGCATGTGATCATGGTATGATGCTCATGAGTGATCATGATGATACTTATGTTGATGCAATGCTCATGGTTAACATGCAAGCTAACACTAGGAGTGTTACAGCCCTCCCCCCTTACAAAGATTTCGTCCCGAGATTTGAAAGACGTACCATTTTTCATAGAATGAGGGATAAGTTACTTGTAAATAGTCTTCCCTTTCCCAAGTGGCATCTCTCTCACTTTGACGGTTCCACAAAACTATAAAGAGCTTGATCACTCTCCCACGAGTAACCCTCTCCTTGACATCAAGAACTTGTATAGGTTTTTCTTCATAGGATAGATCGGACTGTAACTTGATATCTCTTGTTTAAACTCTCTCTTTGGGCACACGAAGACACTTCTTGAGTTGAGACACATGGAATACAGGGAAAACGGTTCCTAGTTCCGGAGGTAGTTGTACTTTGTAAGCTACCTTGCCAGTTTTCTCGATGATTTGATAGGGACCCACATACCTAGGGGCAAGCTTCCTTTTTACACCAAAGCGATTCACACCCTTCATGGGCGATACTTTTAGGTACACAAAGTCACCTATTTCGAACTCAAGTGGTTTTCTTCTTCTATCAGCATAGCTTTTCTGTCTAGCTTGGGCAGCTTTCATGTGTTGCTGGATAAGGAGAACTTGTTCTTCGGCCTCTTCAACAAAGTCAATTCCGTAGTACCTCCTTTCGCCAGGTTCGACCCAGTTTAGAGGAGTTCTACACTTGTGGCCATACAAAGCTTCAAAAGGAGCCATTTGGATACTTTCTTGGTAACTATTGTTGTAAGAGAATTCTGCCAAGGGTAGCCATTTCTCCCATGCACCCTTGGAAGATATCACACATGCTCTTAACATATCCTCTAAAATTTGATTCACACGCTCAGTCTGACCGGAGGTTTGAGGGTGGTATGCTGAACTGCGAATCAATTTTGTACCAAGGAGCGAATGCAGATGCTCCCAAAAGCGAGCAGTGAACTGAGGACCCCTATCAGAAATAATGGTGCGAGGCACTCCATGCAATTTAACAATTTGAGAGAAGTATAACTCCGCATAGTCGGAAGGTCGGTACGTGGAACGTACGGGAATAAAGTGAGCTGATTTGGTCAAACGGTCAACAATCACCCATATGGAGTCGTGTCCCTTTTGGGTGAGGGGAAGGCCAACAATAAAATCCATGCTGATTTCTTCCCATTTCCAACCTAGAACTGACAAGGGTTGTAATAAACCTGCAGGTTTGAGGTGAACTGCTTTTACCCTGCAGCAAGTATCACACCTAGCAACATAAGCTGCTATCTCCTTCTTCATCTTGGTCCACCAGAAACGAGGTTTCAAGTCTTGGTACATTTTGCTACTACCAGGATGAATGGACAACTTGGAAGAATGAGCTTCATCTAAAATTTTGTTGCGTAGGTCACGGTCTTTAGGTACAACTAGTCGATCGTCGAACCACAGTACACCCTTCTCATCTACCCTGAAATGCTTGGTGTCTTGCTCTTGCATTTTTCTTTTGATATGGAAAATACCAGGATCAGATTTTTGAAGCTCTATGATTTGACTTTCTAACGAGCAGCTAACTACAATGTTGTGCAGGACCACAGGATGCAATAAATTGAAGCCTTCCTCTAAGAGAGGTCCAACATGTTGTTTCCGGCTAAGAGCGTCGGCTACAACATTGGCCTTGCCCGGATGATTGTGCACTTCTAGATTGTAGTCTTTTATCAATTCCAACCATCTTCTTTGTCTCATGTTTAGCTCGGGCTGAGTGAATATATATTTGAGGCTCTTATGGTCAGTGTAAATGTGACATAAATTACCCAACAGATAATGCCTCCAGAGTTTCAACACATGTACAACTGCTGCTAACTCTAGATCATGAGTCGGGTAGTTGGCTTCATGTTTCCTCAACTGTCGAGAGGCGTAGGCAATAACTTGGCCTTCTTGCATAAGCACACAACCTAGGCCTGTGCCAGACGCATCACAAAAGACGTCAAATGGCTTTTCAATGTCAGGCTGTGCCAGAACAGCAGCGGTGGTCAGCAAATGGCGTAAAGTAGCGAAAGCGACTTCACACTCCTAGGACCACACAAACTTCACATCTTTTTGCAGTAGCTTGGTCATAGGCTTAGCTATTTTGGAGAAGTCTGGAATAAAGCGACGATAATATCTAGCTAGACCGAGAAAACTCCGGACCTCGTGCACTGAAGTCGGGGCCTTCCAGTCTAGAACCTCCTGCACTTTTGATGGGTCAACAGAAATACCCTCTTCGGATAAAATATGGCCTAGGAAAGGCACTTTCTTCAGCCAAAACTCACACTTGCTGAACTTGGCATAGAGCTGATGTTCTCGCAATCTAGTGAGTACAATCATAAGGTGCTTCTCTTGTTCTTGGGCATTTTCAGAATACACCAATATATCATCGATGAACACCACCACAAACTTATCCAGTTCAGGCATGAACACCGAATTCATCAAGTACATGAAATGAGCAGGGGCATTAGTCAGACCAAAGGACATGACCAAATACTCATACAACCCATACCTGGTAGAGAAAGCCGTTTTAGGAATGTCTTCGGGTCGGATCTTGATTTGATGATACCCAGATCTCAGATCAATCTTGGAGAATACTTTGGCCTTGGCTAATTGATCAAACAGGATATCAATGCGAGGCAATGGATACTTGTTTTTAACTGTCACGGCATTGAGCAGACGGTAGTCTACACACATACGTAGAGACTTGTCCTTCTTAACAAAGAGAGCCGGACAACCCCATGGAGAAGAACTAGGCCGAATAAGACCTTTCTCGAGAAGTTCTTGCAATTGCTTCTTCAACTCTGCCAACTCGTTGGGTGGCATTCGATATGGCCTTCGAGAGATAGGTGCAGTACCCGGAATTAAGTCAATTTTAAACTCTATGTCTCTATCCAGTGGCAACCCGGGTAAATCCTCTGGAAAGACGTCCAGAAACTCACATACTACAGGAATCTCGGCCGCAGTGAGTGGTCTGATAGCATTAGCTGCGTGACGGATGTCGTTACTTCTAGGGAGATGAACTAAGAAAGCTTCTTTACTATCAGGCTCCCTCAACTTGATTACCCTAGTTGAAGTGTCTATTAACACTCCATGATCACTCATCCATTCCATTCCTAGGATAACATCTATTCCCAAGCCCGGTAAGATGACTAGATTTGCTGAATAACTACGCCCTTCAATGGCGATATGCACATCCCTCACTAATTGATTTGTAGAGATCTGATTACTAGCAGCACTAATGCAAAATTTTCCACTATCAAGGTCAATTACATGTTGCCCATGCTTAGATGCGAATGCTTGACTCATAAATGAATGCGAAGCTCCAGAATCAAACAAGACAACTGTAGGGTGTTGATTTACAAGAAACATACCAGCCGTGACCACTTCACCTTCGGGAATTTCTTCAATGGTGGTATAGTGCACTCGGCCAGTACGGTTGTTACCTCCAGCTGTAGGATTCCTCTTGGGATAAGGGCAATCTCTCGCCCAATGACCAACGTGTTTGCAGTTAAAGCAGGGACAGTTATCAGGGGGAGTCTTGGGACCTCCTTGACCCGTAGCACCCCTAGGAAGAGCAACTGTGAAGGACTTGCGAACTCCCGTCTTCATATTTGACTTTTTCTGCGGCAGCCTATACCTTGTCACAGCATTTGGTGGGCGATAGGCCGGCTTAATTGTCACTGGAGCCTTGGACTGTGAAGCACCTGCCTCATAGGCCCTCTTGCGGTTCTTGGATGCGGCATACACAGCATTGGAGTTCTCCTGAGTCAACGCATCACTCACAAACTCATTAAAGGTGGTACTCTTGTTACCAGCCATGTTCTTAGACAGCTTGGGTCCCAACCCTCTCTTGAAACTTGCAAGCTTCTTGGCTTCAGTATCAACCATTTTAGGAGCATAGCGAGACAGATTATTAAAAGCATGAAGATACTCAGTCAAGCTTTTAGTGCCCTGTGTCAGGTTTATGAACTCAGTGTGCTTGATAGTCATTAAGCCCTGGGGAATATAAGTGTTCCTAAAAGCAGTTTTGAACTGATCCCATGTCACAACAGCATTGGCAGGCAAGCTAGTCCTGTAATGACTCCACCAAACCCCTGCTTTGCCCTCCAACTGGTGGGCTGCATATTCCGCCTTTAACTCTTCAGTCACCCTCAGCAAGCGAAACTTCTGCTCAAGAGTGTTGAGCCATTCATCAGCTTCTAGAGGTTCAACAGCCTCCTTGAAAAGCGGTGGCTTCGTGTCCTAGAAATCCTTGAAACTACTGTGCTGATTTGCCTCTCCACCTTGACGGACATGGCGACCACCCCGATTTTGTTGCGCCATGGTCTGCATAGCTTCATTGAGCATTTGCTGGCCCTCAACAAGAGCTGCCAAGAGCTCCGCAGGCGTGGGCGGGGGAGGAGGTGGTGGTGGTGGCACCTCATTGTGACCGGAGCGAGTATTGCGAGCCATCTGCACAAGGCATACCAAGTGACCGTTTAGGACAACAGATATAATTGCCATGAACCTCAATTACTGCCATACGGAATTTAATGAAGTAAATTCACATAACTCAAGGCACAATAATCCATGTACAACAAGAGAATATCATCCATGACACTTGGTTATTCTCGCGATCATTCACAGCCACAACTCACAAGGATTAAAGTCATTGCAGAAAATTATTTAAGCTCACATAAAGCATGGAGCATCACAATTAAGTGCATAGGGTTACATAGAGTCACTGCCACAAATTAAGTCTTACAGGAGGGGCACCATGGCCAAATACATAGAGTCTCAGCTAAAATTCAGATTACATGTCCATTACATAAAGAGATGGAAACTGATACAGGAGCATGAAAATCATTGCTAGGCTACATATCTTCCTCAGATTCTCTATTAGAAATGATGCCATCATCTTGATCTTCCTCACTAGGAGCTTCTTCATGATTAAAGGGGACAGGATGTGGGATAGGATTTATGATATTATTTAGGCGATGGACATCTAATTGCAGCTCAGCAATCCTAGTGATCAGTTCTTCCTCTCTCATTTCAGCATGGAACAAAGCTCTAACTCTAGCAGCTTCTCTATTCTCCGCTAAGCGCATAGCCTCATCTCTTTCTCTAGTCATTTGCATCATGCGGGCTTGTGCCTCATTGCGCTCTCGAACTGCATTTTCAACTTGGTTGCGGCGGGCTTGCAAAGCGGTGTAATAGTTTTGGATTTCAACTTGTGCATCCCGAAAAGCCTTGCGGTGCTTGCGCACTCACTTGCGCAGTTTGCGCTGCCCAACTTGAGCTTGTTGGAGCGCTAGCATGGCCTCTATGTAGGTGTCCTGGCGTACATAGTGCAGCTTAAGTACCGCTAGCATGGCACTCATGGCAGGGCTAGAGCTATATCCTAGCATGGTTTCTCTCATCTCTAAAGGCTCATTTCCTATCTGAGACACAAATGTGTCAGTCACACTCACTCTAGGGATGGATCCAGCCGGGCCATTCACTAGCTCATCACCATAATCCTGGCATATCTCTAGCAATACTTCTAAGGCTGCTCCTTAGGCACCCTCCCAAGGAGTTTGGCCATCGCACTCTACTATCCAACCTAGCCACTGTGGGTTATTTGGACAAGGGAGAACTGTAATTTGGACATCTACCCAAGGTAAGGCCCCTGCATGCTCAGACTCGGTCCAAGTGTACTTTGGTGGTTCCTCATATCCAACTGAACTTAGCACCCTCCACAACAAAGTAGGAGTGCTAAACATGTCCAGGAAAGTTTCACTTGCGTGTGGGGCTGCTATCTGTAGAAAGACCACATTTGAGTAAGGGAGATTAATTACAAGGGAAGGTAAATAGGTATATTTTCAGAATTTAATACTTAAGTAGTGCATAAGGAGTGTATGAATGATTCATGATGCATGCACGTTCCATACGTCCTTTCCATTCCTAGAAGAAGGTTCTAACGGTATAGTCAGTGGCATACATACGTGCACTCCTTATACGTAACTACACGGTCTACACGTTTCGTTGTTAGTGTACCTGCAGAAAGTTTCATTTCAGCCCAACCCCACAAGAGTATATGTGCAGAAATGAAAATCCAATCATGTACATTCAAGCTAGGTACTTCGATATATATTCCCAAATATATATCGCAGCACACTACCCATTTGGGATACACCCACATATACATCCAATATGTATACATGGCTGCACCTACTACCCACAATTAAGTACCTTCATATATACATGTGTAAAACATGTAAATATTCCAGTAACCACAGCTAACACTCCCCTAGACCGACGGTTGGACGGTCATGCTCTCACAACTAACACTTACCGTAGCGTAGAGGCACACAGATCCATACATTAGCACTCAAGTGAGCGGCATCCATATAATTTCACACCGTACGGACGACGAAAGGAAACAAACAATGCTTACCATGGCGTAGAGGTATATGATCCATTCATTACCACTTAAGTAAGTGGCATCCATATTATTGCACGCCATATGGACGACGAAAGAAAAAACCCCCATGTTAGTAATATTAAGCCACCTAGAAGTCCTTATAAGGGCATAAAGGGTATGACCACTGGCATGGTATAAGTTATGAAACATTTTTAAAACAGCCCTATGTATAGTCTAATTTGCCAAATTAGCTTTGGAAAAACCAATTTCATTTGTTTTTAAATACATCTATGATGGTTAAATGCTTAATCTTGCTCTGATGCCAGCTGTAACAGAACCGTCCAATTTATAAGAATTCAAGTGAATTAGCGACGACGGAGGCGGTCAAGCCAATGGACTTGAACCCATATAAACCCGGTAGTCCGACGAAATCTCAAAAGACCTCGATTCAACCAACATACAACCAAGATCGTACATGATCAGGCATCACCACCACATATTACTTACATTCATCACAGAACATAGTTTTACATCACATCAGAGTTGAAAAGAGGTTATTACAAACCAGATTAGTAGCGGAAACAAAGTAGTTTTAAAACATCACACACACTGTTTAATTACATGCCAGTTCATAGTCAACCCAACAAAAGCACAACTGAAGATAAAGAGGATGATCATGCCCATGATCTATTCATCGTCCGCAGCCGGATGATGACAGTTAGCACAGTAGCCGTGATAAACGACATCATCTGCAACAGGGGTAAATAAAACCCTGAGTACGAGAAGGTACTCAGCTAGACTTACCCGTCATAAACCAGAAATAAAGTGACACCAAGGAGTATGCAAGGCTGATCTTGTGGACTAGTTGACTCACCTTTTTGCATAAAAAGCCTTTGTTGTAAGTAACCCATTTATAAATTTTCTGCAGCAGGTTCATTACTTAACAACTATCCACTAGATTAGCACCTGTTCTAAGCATACACTTGAATATTTAAGCATCACAATAATAACCATATCCGGATTATCACCTTGCTATCAACATTATCATCATAACCATTAAGTTTACTTAGTGAATTCTACGTTGCCGCTGCCCAAGTCAAGTTCTCACTATCCGGGAGAGACGGCGATTCGAACCGATTCCTATCCAGCTAGAGGGGTGTTCCTAACACTCACCCAAGCATACTTCATGAGGGCAGCTCAGATCACCTTTAGCACAACTCCGGACCAATTCGCGGGTCCGTCCAGCGCCGCACCCCTAGGGACCGCCAATCTGGTAGGGTCAGGACTCTGTTGACGGTCCTTAAGTATCAAATTTAATTATCAAATAAGTAAAGAAAAGGATCCAAATGAAATCAACATCTAGACTTAGGGTTTTATCTGACAGAATTCCACGAGTTTTGGTGTTTGTCTATTTCTGCAGGGGGTTATCAGGAAATATGGAAGAAAAGCCCACATGTCGGGATTACGTAAAGATATTAACGTGCTGCGCAATTATATTACATCTAGAAGACTCCAGAAGCCACGAGACCGAAGTGGAGGCGAAACGGGGCCAGAGACAGGGCGCCCGCCCTGTCCTACTGGGTGCCCGCCCTGCCCCTGAGTCCAATCAGGACTCTGCTTTGCGGGAGATCTCCACCGACCTAAAGGATGAATCTAAACCATACAATCTATGTCGGTTTGATCCAAGGGCCCATATTCACTTGAAGGGACTATAAAACCAGACCCCCTGGCCCCTGGAGGAGAGAGCCTCTCAACCCTAATTCATTGTTCCATCAAGGGAGAAGAAGCCTCTGATCAAGATTAGAGCCACCACATCAATTAGATATCTAGATTAGCATAGCTACATAGGATTAGAACTAGAAGGAGTCAATCTTCGATTGGTTTCCGGATCTGTCAAGAGGATTCTTGGTAATTCTCTAATTGTGCTTCTAATTGCTTTCTAATTATCTTTGTTCTTCAATATTATGAATATGACTTTGTTCTACTTCAATATATTGCTTATGACTTTGCTCTACTTGCTTATATTCAAGATTATATTGTTCTTAGTTTATCATAGTTATGTACTTGGCTTAGTTAGATTAGATCTATATACATGCTTAGGATCGTATAGCGTTTATCCATCGGATCCATGGGTAATTGATAGATATTGTGTAGGCGTGGTGCTTATACCGTATTTATCTGCGATTGTACCCAATATGCCAGATCGTGGGGTGGTTCGTGATAGTGACAGCTTCATTGATTCTTATATAGTCCCCCTCTCGTGTATTGGGCTGGCAGAGCAACATTATTACAGGGGAGTGATTGCTATGTTTCTCATATTCCTTGCTAATATCACTATGCATGGGCGTAGTCTTGTCTCGCAATGATTGCTAAGTATGCTTGCACTAACTATGATATGCTAGACTATATAGTTGAGAATAACTTAGGGAATATTCTTGTAGTTCGTTCTAATACCATGCTAATGACTTTCTAGAGTATCTAATTGAGGTGCTTATCATATTTATTATGTGGCTAGATCAGATTAGTTATCCTTGTCACTATTATTATTTCATATATCTTTTATGTGACACTTATCCCTGTATGAAGAGTTAGATATAATGTTCTCAATTATACATGCAATGATAGATGCTCAATCTCATATTCTATTCTGTAATCAATAGTGATGATTGCTAATCCCTTCCCAGTGGTAAAAATATAAATAACGATACCTGGAATACTTCTCGGTTAAAATGCTGCATCGGTATTAATCTGTGCGCTTGCAGATCCCATTCATTATTTATTTAGAAGAGCAATTGCATATTTCAATACTACGTCTCTTATATTATGCTGGGGATGACAACTTGGCTTAAGTGGTGTGAGGGATAGGTTTGGCATTTTTGGCACCGTTGCTAGATTTAGAACTTAGTCTACTTTTGGTAATGATGTTAAGAATACCCAACAAGCATTTTTGGCGCCGTTGCCGGGGAAGGTTGATTACTAATCAAGAATGGAATAAAAGATTTTGAGTTATCATTCGCATCACTAATATGATGAGCTATC
>NC_012876.2:14381343-14522872 GCF_000003195.3 Sorghum bicolor | reverse complement strand
ATTTTTCATTTATCTTATGAGGGGAATGTATGAATAGAAGACATCTTCCAGGGAATTTTGTTGACAATCCTGAAGCATTATTCAAGAAGACGAGAGCCAAGCTAAAGAGATCATCAACACTTCACGAAGAAGCTTCATCCAATCAAGAAGATCACCGGAACTTGTCTTCAGAGTTCGAAGCCATGGCGAACAAATCAATCCGCGAGTTCTCAGCTCCCACTACGGACAATATCCGCACTGGACCTGCTGCAGAGATCGATGGCAACATTGAGCTCAAGCCTGGACTTATCAACATGGTGCAATCCAACCAGTTCTGTGGGAAGGCACACGAAGATGCTAGTGCTCATTTACAACACTTCCTGGAGATTTGCAACACATTCACCATAGCAGGAGTTTCCAAAGATGCTATACTACTTCGCCTCTTCCCATTCTCACTGTTAGGAAGAGCGAAGCAGTGGTTCTACGCTACAAAGGAGAAGAATACTACATGGGCACTCTGCTCAACAAACTTCCTGGCAAAGTTCTTTCCCATGGGCAAGACCAATGCTCTCCGTGGGAAGATTACAAGTTTTCAGCAACAAAATGATGAATCTGTTCCAGAAGCATGGGAGCGCTTTCAAGACTACATCCTAGAATGTCCCCATCATGGAATGGAGAGTTGGCTATTGATGCAGACGTTTTATCATGGGCTCGGCAACAGTGCCCGAGAGACCATGGATGCTGCAGCTGGAGGAGCATTCTTATCACTTACTATACCACAAGCCACAGCTCTTGTGGAGAAGATGGCGTCCAATCAAAGCTGGAATGAAGAGAGGACCCAGACACGCAAGAGAGGTGGAGGTATGCATCAGCTGAAAGAGGTACACATGCTGTCTGCAAAGCTAGACCTGCTCATGAAGAAGCTCGACGATAGAGCTGGAGACAAGAAAGAAGTTATGAACATCTACGACTCTCACATGACTTGTGAGGAGTGTGGATACACTGGACACTCAGGCAACCACTGCCCTGAGATGCTTGAGGATGTAAACTACATCATCAACAACAACAACAACTACTACAACCGTCCTCAACAAAATCAAGGTCGGAATCAACAGAGGCCTAACTACTCAGGTAATTATCAAGGTAACAATTCTTACAACAATAATAATAATTTTCCACCTTTGAGAGAGTTAGTGTCTAATCAAGGCAAGCTAATGGATAATCTATCTAAGAAATTGGCATCTAATGATAAAATGCTAGAAAATATAATAGAATGGATAATTTTTCTACTGCCATCAAGAATCAAATTAGCTTTAATAAAATGATTGAATCTCAGTTAAATCAAATAGCTGCTACTGTTCCTACTACTAACCCCGGTATACCATCACAACCGGAAGGATTAGAATCTGCAAATCTTGTAGACATGTTTGATGCAGGTAATTGGAGTAACCCCGTCAAAGAATTCTCTACTGACCTTCTGCCGGTCAAGAGAGGCGATCCAGGACGCCCCGCCATCCCGATCTCCATCGGCATGGTGGACGTTCCAGAAGCACTCTGCGACTTTGGCTCTAGCATCAACATTATACCCAGGGTACTCTATGAAAAATTCTTTACATATCCTTTATTAGAGACAACCATGTGTTTGCAGTTTGCAGATCAGACAATAACATTTCCAAAAGGAATAGTGAAGAACCTTTGTGTCCGAGTTGGTACCTTATATGCCCCAGTAGACTTCATAGTGGTAGAGACCGGAAATGATGAGAGAGCACCTATCATCTTAGGGAGGCCATTCTTGAATACCACGGGAGCTATCATCTACGCTAGTGCTGCCAAGATCAGTTTCTACGTCAAAGGGAAGAAGGAGACATTTTTCTTCAAGAACAAGACTACACAAATTCCAGATCAATCCAGACGTAAATCAAGGAAGAGGACCAACAGGAGAAACAGGAACAAGCAAGTGTGGACCGAGTCAGCTAAGATGGTCACTGTAGTCCATGGAGGCCAAGATCACCAACTTAAGTCACTGCTTTTGACTAAGAAGGATGACCCAGGAATGCCAAGCATCTACTGCTCCATAAATAGATACAACTTCTACAAGACAATTTGCGACACCGGATCGGGCATCAACATAATGGCCGCAGTCACCTATCGGCTCTTATTTGGAACCATGCCCCTAAGACCAACATACATTCAGCTCCAGATGGCAGATCAGACATTTCGAGAAGTTAAAGGAATAGTATCTGATGTCCCAGTCAAAATAGACGATCACTTTGTCTACACAGACTTTCAAGTTATTGACATGGGAGAAGATGAATACGATCCACCCATCATCCTTGGAAGACCGTTCCTCAGCACCGTTAAAGCAATTATCTACATTAGAACCGGAGAAGTCCATATGCACTTCCCCTCAGAGAAGGTACGCCGTTATTTTACTGACCCTAACTATATCATTGAAGAATCTAAGCAGGTCAGAAAGAGACGCAATCGCAACCAGAGGAGGCAGATCATCAAGAACGGATAGGCAGACTATGAAGGAGAAGTTATAAGGTCAGAAGATGTAGAGTTTAAACAGAATTATCCAGAGGAGATTGAAGCACCGAGTCAGGTATGGAAAATGAAGATAACTATACAAGAAGAGGAGGCGCCGCCGGAAGTACCGACTACGCCACCCAACGAACCTCAGGACGATTAAGAAATTGGAGAGTCCTGTTCGGAGGACTTAAAAACACCGAACACCTTGCCGAGAGGTAAACTTGGTAGTTATCCTTTCCCTTTCAATTATTTAAACTAGTTTACTTAGTTAATCATGTTCATATTATCCTAGAAAGAAAATAAAAAAATGTGAAAAAAAAACTGTAAGCCACATGTGAGTAGACGAGTGGCATAAAACCCGTAAGTACATTCACTGTGGTGGCATAAAAATAAAATAAATATTTTTCTGCTTTATAAAATGAAAATATAAAAACTGGGAGTAATATTTATTAAGGAGTCTCAACATGATAAAGGCTAGATATTTATGCTAACACTTAATCAGTTCCACAAGCTTTGTTGTCTATTTGAACTCCACAGAATTTAAGAATCAAGAAGACTAGCAGACGGAGGACATTCTAATCGCTGTCAGAATGCTGCTGACTTTCCAATACACCTCTGCCACCTGCTAGCTACATCAAGAGAAATTACGTCAAAATTCAGCTTGGGGGAGAGCACCCCCATTTATCCCGATAAGTATTTCTATCTATCTATCTTTATACTTATTTTAGAATATTAAAATACATAAACTATGAAAAACCAAATAAAGATTTTATGCTTATATATATATATGTCTTTTGCTTAGTGTGTTTAATAAATAAATAAAGCGGCTATGCTAATCTATATCTAAATAAAACTTAAGCATGGATATGATAAATAGTTGCTCTGCCTAATTTGCAAATTTTAAGTTCTCTCTCAAGTTTAGATATAACTGTTATAATTTAAAGCTTGCTCTAGACCTAAACTTGTGGGATGAAAACTTGATCTGAAGTCTAAGTTGTTAACGGATACGATATGGGAAGGTTGAGCTGCTGTTTATCTGTTCCTAGAGATGCTGGAATTCTGGAGAATTTTATCTTTAAAAATCTTTAAAATGTTGCATGATGAGTTCCTGTATGATGAGAGTTTAAATTCCTACCACAGCCATATATACATGCTTGTTAGACTTTGAGCCACACATTTATTATTTACTGCTTATGAGCATTGAGTGTGGTCAAGCTGTGTTGACCATTAGGAGCTTGTCATGTGGTTAAATCAAGATTTCACTTGCACATTCACTCATATATGCTACTTCTACTCCGGAAGTACCATCCACATATATCCACCCATTCCATCTCCAGAATCACCCAAAAATATTCTACTCCTAATCCGGGAGAGAATAACCAAAAATATTTCTGTTTTCTCCTTGTGAAATAAATGCTCAAGTTATCTTGTTACTACCACTTGCTATATTATCTCAAGAGATGAATGCTCTGAAAAAAGAAGAGATACGAGAAAATAAAAAGGAGCAAGTGCTCGGAACCTCGAAAGAAAAGAAAAGAGTGAGACGAGAGGTAAAAATGGACAAGTGTCCGACAGTAGAATTAGGGGTACAAGATGCCCACCTGAGAGAAAAGAAAAAGAAGAGCATCTCATTCTCATCATAAAGTTTCAAAAGCAAGAAAGGTATGTATCCCCTCAAAAGAGCAAAAGTAGAATTAGACTTCCACCACCATTGTTTTCACCATTGTTATCACCATCATCACCATACACCATTCATTCGCCACACATGCACATCTTGATTAAACTTATTGACTTGTTACTTTGGATCCATGGTTTGACTATACAATAAATGTCTTGTAAGTATGTATACTTTATCTCCCACCTATGAGCTCCAGATATTAAAGCCTTATTAGAGTAGGATGAGAGAGAAGGCAATGTCACTATGCCTCATACCACAAATACTACATATCTTGAGAGAAGGCATATACCATCACTGCCTTGGTAAGGATCCAAAAATACCACAAAAGAGAGACCTGAGAGAATCATACAAGGAATCTCTGAGTTTTATTTGAAAATCTGCAAACAAAAAACCCCAGAGCTATAGCTGATCAAGAATAAGAGACATGACACTTGGCTAGACTGTTCTATCTTTTAACCACTCAAGACAGAAGTGACAGTTACAAGTCCCATGGTGAAGGTAAAGTAAGTAAGTTTTAAGTCTTGACAGTTTACTCTAACTCAGAGATGAGATCTTATTTAAAAGCATGTGAACCGTCAAATTTTTTTAAAGATATTGCAACTACTTATGATCCATAGCTGAGTCTATCCTTGCTCAGGGACGAGCAAGAGGTAAGCTTGGGGGAGTTTGTTGACGGTCCTTAAGTATCAAATTTAATTATCAAATAAATAAAGAAAAGGATCCAAATGAAATCAACATCTAGACTTAGGGTTTTATCTGACAGAATTCCACGAGTTTTGGTGTTTGTCTATTTCTGCAGGGGGTTATCAGGAAATATGGAAGAAAAGCCCACATGTCGGGATTACGTAAAGATATTAACGTGCTGCGCAATTATATTACATCTAGAAGACTCCAGAAGCCACGAGACCGAAGCGGAGGCGAAACGGGGCCAGAGACAGGGCGCCCGCCCTGTCCTACTGGGCGCCCGCCCTGCCCCTGAGTCCAATCAGGACTCTGCTTTGCGGGAGATCTCCACCGACCTAAAGGATGAATCTAAACCATACAATCTATGTCGGTTTGATCCAAGGGCCCATATTCACTTGAAGGGACTATAAAACCAGACCCCCTGGCCCTGGAGGAGAGAGCCTCTCAACCCTAATTCATTGTTCCATCAAGGGAGAAGAAGCCTCTGATCAAGATTAGAGCCACCACATCAATTAGATATCTAGATTAGCATAGGTACATAGGATTAGAACTAGAAGGAGTCAATCTTCGATTGGTTTCCGGATCTGTCAAGAGGATTCTTGGTAATTCTCTAATTGTGCTTCTAATTGCTTTCTAATTATCTTTGTTCTTCAATATTATGAATATGACTTTGTTCTACTTCAATATATTGCTTATGACTTTGCTCTACTTGCTTATATTCAAGATTATATTGTTCTTAGTTTATCATAGTTATGTACTTGGCTTAGTTAGATTAGATCTATATACATGCTTAGGATCGTATAGCGTTTATCCATCGGATCCATGGGTAAATGATAGATATTGTGTAGGCGTGGTGCTTATACCGTATTTATCTGCGATTGTACCCAATATGCCAGATCGTGGGGTGGTTCGTGATAGTGACAGCTTCATTGATTCTTATATAGTCCCCCTCTCGTGTATTGGGCTGGCAGAGCAACATTATTACAGGGGAGTGATTGCTATGTTTCTCATATTCCTTGCTAATATCACTATGCATGGGCGTAGTCTTGTCTCGCAATGATTGCTAAGTATGCTTGCACTAACTATGATATGCTAGACTATATAGTTGAGAATAACTTAGGGAATATTCTTGTAGTTCATTCTAATACCATGCTAATGACTTTCTAGAGTATCTAATTGAGGTGCTTATCATATTTATTATGTGGCTAGATCAGATTAGTTATCCTTGTCACTATTATTATTTCATATATCTTTTATGTGACACTTATCCCTGTATGAAGAGTTAGATATAATGTTCTCAATTATACATGCAATGATAGATGCTCAATCTCATATTCTATTCTGTAATCAATAGTGATGATTGATAATCCCTTCCCAGTGGTAAAAATATAAATAACGATACCTGGAATACTTCCCGGTTAAAATGCTGCATCGGTATTAATCTGTGCGCTTGCAGATCCCATTCATTATTTATTTAGAAGAGCAATTGCATATTTCAATACCGCGTCTCTTATGTCATGCTGGGGATGACAACTTGGCTTAAGTGGTGTGAGGGATAGGTTTGGCATTTTTGGCACCGTTGCTAGATTTAGAACTTAGTCTACTTTTGGTAATGATGTTAAGAATACCCAACAGACTCTAACCTGACACCTCGGTCTTACGCCATTGACTCCCCGCACATCCTTACTACCAACCGGGGGGCGCACTCATACAGAACGGGGTATCCGGCCTGAGTTGCACTCGTAGGCTTCGAGGTCGGAACGACTTATCCGGCCAACTAAGTGATAGGCATGCGTTCAACATGACACGGTGACGTACAGCGATTCGGTCCTTAACCGACACAGACGGGGATAGATTCACACCCAAGACCTCCATGCCTTGTTGCTGCACTATCGTCTTCCCGCCTGGTCTCAAGTTCATTATTAGTGCATGGTTATTTCTACGATAGCAAATATAGGCAACCGTGATCAGCATTCACCTATCTCTCGCAGGTGACAGGAAATCACCCGACTTCTATCGAGCTAAGCATGGCTAAGCATTATTTCGATCCTGAACCTACATAGGTAAGGTATAAGGTGGACAAGGTAGTTAATCATGCAGCAAGGGTGTCATAGCAACGCCTAGCACTTAATGCAACAATATATATAACCATAGTCGATTGATAGCTGAACTTGATAGCAAAATAGTAGGAGGCTTATAATGCTCCGGGGCTTGCCTTCGACGTAGGTGGACGGCTGATGGTCGGGACACTCCGGCAAGTCCTCCTCCTCCTCAGCTCCTTGAGGTGGCTCCCCTTGTTGACCTTCCGACTCCGGCAGCTCGAACTCCAACACAGTCACGCCCTTGGGTACACCTATGTATGCATGACAAGGAGATGAGTATACAGAATGCACATATGATGCATGATGTCATGATGAAGCCAAGGAACATAAACTAGGTATAACATGGTATAGACTCCTATGATTAAGTGAATCATGGAATAATAAGTAAGTGCATACTTCTTCTCTCGTAGAGAGGCTAACTCGACAAGTTAAACAATCCTAGCTACTCCTATTCAGTCACTGGTTTCATGGACAGACCAACTTGTCACAAGTTTCAGCAATAACTTGAGCATCATTTGGCCACACTAAGTAAGTAAATACTTTCTGGAAAGCTTAGCAAATTTTCTATAATTCACTTTTAGACATCCCAGAATGATTCCCAACCGAAATAAGCTAAAACATACAAAGTTGGCTGGCTGTCCTGGAAAATCCAGAGAGCAAGCACTTTGCAGCAGCTACTTGTAACATTCATAACTTTTGAACTACTCAATCAAATGTCATGAAACTTGGACATGAGGTAGATCAGCAAGTTAGTTACAAGTTTGTTGTAGACAAGTTTCCCAGAAAACATCATCTTCAATTAGTTCTTACTCAATTGCTATCAGCTACACAGAATTGCTCTAGGAAAGGCATAAATAGCAAAAATAATATTTTGAACATAACAAGAATGTATCAAAGGGTCAATCCAAATGCACCACTAGATAAAACATGTCTAAGAAACACTAGAAAACATCATGGCAATGTCTAAACTCATTTCTATCATCACCTTTTCCATTTATTTAATTATCAAGGTGATTTAATGAACATGCATCCCAAGTGCTCCAAAAATTCTAAGAAAATTACAGCAAGCTACTCATGCTAACACAAGTTTACTGTAAAATTTTCAGGGCACTTGCACATACAGCTTGTGAGATACAAAAGTAACAAGCTAGCAAAGGCATGCAAGGCATAAATGTGAAACCCTAACAAAAAGTGTCAAACAGCAGATTTCAGATTTTTCCTAGCTTTGTTTACACATGAGTACAACACTCAGCAAGTTTCACCACAACAGGAGTTATAACTTTTTTATTAAAAATGCCACAATAAACTCCCATTTAAGAAAGAAATATTTATAACTTCACCATCAGATCTCCAAAAATCATGATAAATTTATCAGAGCCTATTCACACCAAAAGTAACAACACCCTAAATTTGCAGGGCCAGCAGATCAACAGATCTCAAGATATAATTACCTCCTAATAAACCAAGATTAATTTATATCTATTTATTTCCATACAAACATGACATGTTTCATATTTTTATTAAAAACTAGATTTATACAGGAACCTAGCAAAATTGGAATCGCCTCATTTGGATCCCTAAAACTCCATATATGAATTTTACAAAAACAACACAGGCTCTGCAAAATAGTAAACCAGGGATGAGAGAGGAGAGACTGACACCCGGGACCCACGCGACAGAGAGACAGAGACAGGGGAGACGCTCGTCGCCGGCGAAACTCGACGACGGCGAGGTCTCGGTCGGATCCAAGGGCACCTACGTGTTCCTCTCATCAAGGCGGACTCAGTGACCTACTTTACTCACGCTCTACTAGACCCTAGGGTGCTCGCCGTCGGGAATGGCGGAGCGGTGGTGCTGCGCGGCGTTACGCTGGCGGATCTAGGCAATGGCGACGCGGTAGAGCTTGCGGACGAGCAAGAGCGACTCAAGGCGAAGCTATAGGAAGAAGAATCACGGCCAGAGGTGAACCAGAGAGGTTTGGCCACGTTGCCGGTGACCCCTGTGAACTCCGGCGAGGTGGAGCTCGCGACGGAGTCGGCAATGCGACCTCACGATGCTCGGCTAAGGGAATGGAGTGGACGTCGAGGTAGAGGACGTCGAGACGGAGCTCTGCGCGGGCTGGCTCGGCCGGAGACGCGGAGGAACGGCCGGAAAGGCTCGCCGAAACGCGGCGGAGCTCGCCGTGGACAAAGGCGGAGGCAATGTGGCGCTCTGGAGGGTCGAATGGCGCGTCTGAGGCGTCTACTCGGTGCGTGGCGTCTTGTGGACGACGTCGGGGCTGACAGGAGGGACCGTCGATGGCGTACGGCCGACACCTGGCCTGACACGCGGCGGCGGACGGTGACTGTCCAAACTGAATCGTTTTTCTGAATCGCCCGATTCCGACGACTGAAACCTGATCTTCAGCAACGTTTTACTCTCAGCTCAATCGATGGTTTTGGCTCGGATTTGATCCTTTGGATAGAGCTACACGAGTTCTACAAGTTTGTTTACAAGATCAAAGTCTAAATCGGTCTGGATTTCAGACTACATCGCTCCCAATCACTCTATGTCGAAACTGCGTGACTCAACACTTAGCCAAATTCGGCTAAGTGTGAAATCAGCCCTGATTTTTGGCTTGTGAGAGAATTTTGGAGATGTTCTAAGCTTTTTCATAAAAAGTCAACAACATAACTTTTGTAGCTTATGAAATTTACTACAACTTTGTTTTAGGTGTCATTTACATGCAAGGTCTCTAACATTATTTTCATAAAACATCTTTGAAAGAAGGTCTAGGGGGACAATTAGGTCAACCTAGGGTTAACCATGACTTAGAGACATTTTTGGCCCAAAACCTTCAACATGAACTTTGTTCAAAATGATGTTCTAAACATGATTAAAGTATTTTGGAAGACAACGTACACTTGTATGCCTTAGTCACCCATTACAATCAACCATAGCAAGTCATATAGCAATTTAATCACATAGTACATGTAGCAAATGGCATGTGATCATGGTATGATGCTCATGAGTGATCATGATGATGCTTATGTTGATGCAATGCTCATGGTTAACATGCAAGCTAACACTAGGAGTGTTACAAGTCCTATCGGCTAGACCAAAATAGTTAGCAATCTCTATAGGAAGAACAAGACATGCCACCGATGAAGAGCTTATATATTCAGCAGGGCCTGGATAGCCGATATGGCGCGCAGACGGATCTGATCGGCTTCTTGTATCTCCTTGATGTCTTCATCGGCAGAACCCTCCACTGGCCTCAGTTTCTTCTTCATCTGCAGTGCCTTGCGGGCTTGAATGTTTCGCTCTTGTTCAAGGGTTTTGATCATTTCGGGCAGCTGATTTTCTTCCTGCTGAGCTTGAGAAAGAGCCTCTTCTACTTGCTTGAGCTCTGCCAATAGGGTTTCTCTTTTTGCCGATAGGTCAAAGATCTTCTGCCTCAGCGTCTCTCCTAAGGATTGTAGAATGCCGATGCTCCTGTGTTTCTCATCGGCAAGGTGTTTCACTTTCATTACCTCCTCCGAGAGCTGGGCATGAGTGGCTCTATCGGCAAGGCGCTGAGTGGCCTTTTGGTACTGGAGCTGGCGGCTCTCCAAATGTGCAGCCTTGAAGAGGATTTCTTCGGCGTCAGCAGGGATTTGGCCTCTGAGAGATTTAAACAGGGCCTTGGCTGGGTCGGAGTCATCAACCAGTTGAGCTGTATCTTGATGAAGTAAGGCCAGCAGATCTTCCAGCTTTGCTCTAATTTCTGCTGATGAAATCCCGATTGCTTGAGAAGAGCTTGCTTCCTCGCCTTCATCGTCAGAAATTTCGATGGCGAAGGAGAACAGGCTGTCGGGAGAATCTTGTTCCTAGAGAAGAAATAAGATAAGTTATTTGATGATCAAGTATTAGTAATATGAAAGATAGGGATCAAATGATTTACTTGTTTCAGAGCTATCTCTCGCCTCTAGCTAGTTGAGGCTGATGGTACCACAGGTTGATCGGCTGGAGCTGCCGATGGGACAATGTCAGCTAAAAAATTAACAGAAATAATTATAAGTTGGAAATATAAATCCATCGACAATGATTTCATAGACAGTACTTTACCTTGAGGGGTGCAGCGCTTATCTGAATTGAGGAGACTACCGATGCTATGATTGAACCCACTGGATCGGCAGTCTGCTCATGTACATCGGCTGATGTCTCTTCTCGCTGAGGTGCTTCTTGTGGCTGAGGTGGAGACGGTGCTTGTTGTGTCTGAGCTTCTGGTGAAGAAGGGGACGATTCCACATGAATCGGTGACCCTGGAGGAGGAGGAAGAGGCGCTGTTGTCTTATGGCGTTTTGCTTGTGACTTGGTGCTTTTGGGGCCTTTTCTCTTGACCTTGCTAGACTGGGGGGCATCGGCACTCGCCTTGGTACTTCTGGTCTTTGCCGATCTACCAGTTTGCTGATATAACAACGAAAGTTTCATAAGTACAAGTGTAACAGAGTATTGATGAAATTTTGGTTGAAACAGTGAAAGTTACCGATGAAGTCCCCATGGCAGCCGATGTATCCTGAAAAAGACTGTGTAAGTATGGAATGGAGTCGGTGTAAATTGAAGAAGTCAAGAATTTACCTTGAAAGCTTGTGCCAGAGCAGCAGCAGCGACTGATGGGGATGTCTTGGCTCGTTTAGTGGTGATTTTCTTGAAGCGCACGTTCCGGTACATTAAAGCCGCCAAGCTCGGTGCATTATTGCCGATCAGAGAGATCGGGCCTGATGGAAGGAGCTCGATCGGCTTGCCACTCCTGCTGACTGTCGGTGGTGTATCATCGACCTGTGTAAAATAGAGGAAGTAAGTTGCCGATAAGAATGAAAGTAATAGAAGAATTGAGGCATCGGTTGAAAACTTACATTGTTCTCAGGGACCTTGTACTTGGAGTCAATCATACCGCGATATGTAAGAGCCGATCTGCAGAACAGGTGCTCTTTCCACTCCGCCCACCATTGTTTGTACGCCTGGGTAATGAAGAGAGCTGGGATCCAAGCCGATAAGTCGATATCTGATGTATCGGCATTTGGTGGGCGTTGAGCTATTCTGATCCACTCAAGACCACTGGTGATGATCTCCCTTGGTTTCACCACATCGGCATAGCAGAGCGCAATCGGCAGCTGTCCAAAGGCCAGTTGACGAGCCAATGCCGATGGATTGTAGAACTTGTAGGTGAGATTGGAAGTTTTCCCAGTACTAAAGAAGTTCACTGGTATGGCTCTCGGAGTGATAATTGCCATCATCAGATCATGGTCCTTGTTGAGGGCATTATCGAAGGGATGGAAAGTGAGGGGAAATCTGGTCTCTGTATCTTCATAGGGCATCCATGCCAGCTGGTCTTTGGTCAGGCCCTCATAGAGAGTCTGAAAGAATCGGCTGACCTGGTCTTCATTCCCACTGGTACCAGGTAAAACTATGGCAGCTTCACCATAGTTCAAAGGGGGGCGAGTTGCCGATTCTTCCTCATCTAGTTCATAATCTTCGGCTATGTCTCTGGGGCAGAGTTGTTAGAAGAGGTTGAATTCAAGGCGCTTATGCATGTGAACGCTAAGCCACATGTTGATAAACCACCAGGGACCTCCCAGGTTGCCGATGGATTGGCCTAGCAGGAGTTTCTCAGCTACTTGGTGGAGGAGGTGATAGACAGAGCCAAGAAAATATCGGCCAAGAGGAAATCGGCCACCATTGGCCAGTCTTTCTGCTGCCGATAAGTACACGGAAGTTGGTCCTACCGATCGACCGTAGAATACAAACTTATCAAGCCACATATTCAGAAAGATGGCATGTTCCCTTTCCCCAACAGACCCTGTTTTTCAGTACTTCTGAATGTACCCAGACCAACCACCGATGTTGCGAGTTTCTACCTTGGAACTAGGCTTATTATCAAACAGGTGACTGTTATCGGCAGTTGATATATCTAAGCCGGCGAGCATGAGTACATCGGCAATAGTAGAAGATGTAGGACCATGGCCAAACACGAAAGCATTAAGAGTGTCTGACCAAAAGTATGAGGCAGCGATCAACACAGCGACTCGTTCCTCTCCATATCAGCAATGGATAGCCTAATGCACTGGTCCAATTTCCGTTCTCCCCATTGGACTTCATTTGAATTGCCGATTATTAGGAACCAGTCTTTCCATCCCTTGGTGGGGCTAGGCCAGAAACGGAAAGCATCTTTCCACAGATCTAAGGAGAAATTTTTGGCTCTGAAAGGGATCTTATTTGTCTCTGCGTTTATCAGATCGGTGGGATCTGGGTTTCCCAATGGACCAAGGCACTCGAAGTGAGGTTGATCGGTAGGAATCACGATCTTATCGGCTAACTCCTAAAGGGTTTTTAAGGATGAAGGAATAGGAAAAACAAAAAGAAAAAAGTACTCAGTAAAAAGATTCGCAGATGAACAGGAGTACGGCAAAAGTACAGAAAGAAAGGAGATGGTAGGTTGACCTCAGGGACGATGAAGTTGATGGCCATTTCTTCCTGAGGAGAGGGAGCGATCAAAGATTTTGAAGATTGTTGGAGGAGGCCCTTGCTGGAGTTCTTGGAGTTCTCAGGCAATGCCCCGCTAAGAAGGTGGATTTGAGGCTGTAGAATGACAAGATGGAGGAGGAGTACTAGAGAAGGAGGTATTTATAGGACAAAAAAGGCAAGGGCAAATCTGACTTATCTCTTTGCCGCATCCGTGAAATCCGAGGGTGTTCAAGTGGATATGGTAACTGTTCGCATGATAATCAAGGGATTGTGCAGATGATTTGATAGTGAGCGGTGAAGATATCTTACTGTCCAAGATCGCTTGGTCGGTCCATCGGCAGTCCTCTCTAACGGTAATATTGCCGATGAGCACACTCTGGCGAGATTCGGTTCGGAAAGTTGAGGAATTCGAGGAATCTACAGGAGAGTCGAGATGAGGTTGTTTAGATTTGGTAATTAATTATCAATCAAGGGAAGTAATTGCGGAAAGGTATCATTACTGAGGAGAATTTCGGAGCATTAATGATTTTATACTCCAAAATTGGGGGGTATGTGTTGACACCGTTTTTGGACACGTATCTTTTGATACGCACCTGGAGTTAATGAAGTGTAGATCGGCAGATGGAGCAATGGTGACTAGTCTACAGGGGAGTGCCGATGAAGGTTGTTGCCGATGGGGAAACAACGGAATATGACCAAGTTCAGAAGTGGTGATGTGTTCGTGCCGATGACTAGTGCCGGTGTTTGCCGATGGCTGTAACAGGTAGTCTGCCGATGACTCTGAAGAAAAGCGCGGAGGTTGCCGATTGACTCGTGGCAGTGTACCGATCGGTTACGGAGGATAGTTTAATGTTTTCCTTAGTTATTAGGATTTGTTTTGTATACGGATTCCATTTAATTTGGAAATCGAGTTCTAGTCGTGTCTAGTTGTAGTTCTTTTGAGCAGGGTATAAATATAGACCCGTGGCAATGTAATGAGACATCTATCAATCAATCAAACACAAGTTTTTACTCATATTCCAGCATCTACTTTTTCGACGACTTCGTCATATTTTCTTTTTACTACGAGTTCTTAGGAATTCGTCGAGTCAAACTCGGCGTGTTCTCAAGTTCCGCGTGAGCACCTCTTGGCCGTGACATCCGGGCGCATCGCTGTTGTCGGGACCAAAGTGTTCGAGTTACCACCTTTGTCGATTGTAAGGTCAAATCGGCTGGCACGCCTTAACGTTTAAATCGGGTATTAGCCCTTTGTGTTTGCAGATCAGCTTTTGCACCAACAACATGACAAGTGGGGACACCACCAAGAGGCCAGAGGTGGGCCAAGGGCACCAAAGGTCGGTCGGCCAACCAACCAATGGGGTGATGCCACCTGGCCCAACCTCCCACCGACCTAAGGACCTTCCAGAAGGTTAGTGGGACCCACAGTCAGCCAAAGGCTAGGTCGACCGACCTACATGTGGGCCCCATCTAGAGTCGGTTCACTCCCACCGACCTTCCTCATGTGTGGCAATGCTTCAACCGTCCATCTAAGGCGGTTGGGAGGTCGGTGCATCCAAGGGTGGAGAAGGAAGGAGCACGCGGATCGCTGACGTGGCACCCCCTCTCTCACCCCTATATAAGGAGGGGTCCTCCATCTCCCAAGACATCTCACACACATCTTCCATCTATCATTTCATTTCCAAATCCCACTTGGGAGATCAAGTGTAGTGTAGTCTAGTCTAGAGTGGGAGTTAGAGTCGAGTCAAGCGAAGCTCGGGTCTTCGGAGCTGTCTTCTGGAGAGTCTGGTATAGCTCTTGTACCTTTTCTCTTGTATTACATTCTTTATATTAATATAGTCTTTCTTTACTTTACTAAGTATTTACTTCAAGTCTTTACTTTGAGATTGCTTAGTGCATTACTATACTTGTAGTAGTGTTGTGTCTTAGTCTTATTAGTGTAGTTGCCTTAGTTAGATTAGTGTCTTCAACACCTTGTGTGTGTTCCACTACCAATAGGGGCTTTGGCTATTTACGTGATAGTTGAAGTTATAAGACTAGTGTAAGCGAGGTGCTTAGGCTAGCGCTTATTAGTGGATGCCACCGTATCAAACGTGTTAGCGGGCGGCGGCGAAGCGTGACAGGCCTCTACTTCCCAATAGATTCTATTCACGTCGGGTACGGTCTGTAGGCGCCCATAAGACAAAGGTCCGCTTGGATAGGAGTTTCGTCCTCCTATTGCAGTCGACTTCCCACCACACAAGATTGTTTGGATACTAGTCTAGTTGAGTCATTTACATTGATTAGAATTAGAACACAGAAGTAAAGTTAGATACATAGGAGTCCTTACTCGTTGTCCTCCCACCTAGCTAGCTCACTACCAGTTATCTTTACTTATCTTTATCTGACTTATCTATTATTCTATCTTGCTATTCTTACCCCCCTATTAGCACTAGTGAACTTAGATTGAGTAGACATAAACCACGGATATCCATCCATATATTTATTAAGAGAGTCTTAGTCCGCTTCCTGTGAGCGAATTATAAATTACGACACCGCGGATACTCACCATGGTTGAAGTGCTACAACCGTACCTGTGCGCTTGCAGAGTTAACTTTGGTACATCTTGCGTCACCGCTAGAGTTTAGTATTGCTTAGCATTTCTAGAGCCGTTGCTCAGGGTAGCCTGACACCCTATCCTAGTAACAGCTCAGGTTTGCATTTAAGCAGTGCTGGTTCGATGCCACCATTTCTAGATAGTTGTCACATCTTACTCTAGCCGGTGTGCGTTAAGATTTGCCAACATGTACGCATTGTACGGGCTAGGATGCGAAACTCTAGTGCACCCTCGTAAACGCTAAACTATGGTGTGCCCTGGTAGTCAGCTGGTCCCTAGGTACAGGTGCCTGCCGAACCCATGACTTAGTCCTAAATAGTGCACCAAGTGACATGTAGCTCACTTGATCAGTGAGTGTGGTTTGTGTGGGAAGTAAATCACCAGCTAGTTAGGAATCCATTTGAATTACCACCGCTCATAGATAGTGAGCACTTGACTTGAGCTTCATCATCGTAGTAATGTTATGGAACACTAAATGGTTACGGTATGTTGATGTGGCTAGAAATGCTACACTAAATTGGTACTATTCATTGTGATTGCTATAGTGTAGGTGCTAATCTAGATGGTAGGTTAATAATTATTAACTTGAGCTAAAATACTTGAAAGGTTATTAACTTGGTGACTTAAGCTTTTATGCAAAGCATGTCTCAACCTAGTCCACTATAAAGCCTTACATGATCCTAAGAGTCAGTTATTTCTGGTTTATGACGGGCAAGTCTAGCTAAGTATATTCTCGTACTTAGCGCTCTATTCTCATGTTGTTTTGCAGATGGAAAGATGTCCTATGGGTCCTGCATTAACCGTCTCTACCCAGCTATGGGGGATGCATAGACCAAGGGCGTGGTCACTCTGACTTATCTTTTGCTGTTGTGACTCTAGCACTATAACCGAACTATGTGTGTGTGTTTTTAGATCTATTTGCTTCCGCTACTACTTAAGAACTTAGTATTGTAATGACCTTACTTGAACTCCGATGTAACCGAATTATTTGCGAACATTATGTAATATATGAACGGCAACCACTGAACTTATTACGATCTTGGTTGTGTACGTGGACAAGTTTGAGATCCTTCGAGATTTCACGGACTACCGAGATTATATGGGCTTATGTCCGATGGTTTGACTACAAAAGTGGTCCCTATTTGACTCAATCTCTTATAATTTGCACGGTTCTATTATAGGTGGCATCAGAGCAAGGTTTAATGGATTATTGTTCATAAGTATATTTTAAAACAAATTAATTTGGTTTGCAAAAATAATTATCTATTGATAATTACCAAGGTGTTAATGTGAAATTTTGGAAAAAACTATAAGTGTGTCAGTGGTCATATCTGTTGGCAATTCTTAGCGCAATCACTAAAGGTAGACATGTAGCACCCTAAAATTTGCTCCTTTCAAAATAGATAAAAATTGATTTAGTTTTTTATTTTTGTGCTCATGAAAATATAGAAAAAATAATATTTTTCATTAAATTAAAAATTATCATAAGGCTTAGCAATATTGTTGTGCATTCATGCCAATGCATTGGATTTTCTGTACTGCGTGATTTTGATAAAAAAAATCAAAATGAATTCAAATCACTTTTTGAAAATGTTTTTGAAATAGCTTTGAAATAAAGGAAAAGAAAATAAAAAAACCCTTTCCCTCATGTATGGCCTAAGACTCGTTTCTATCCTTTGTCATGAGCTTGGATCGAACCAATCTAATCTTCTCTTCGGAGATATCCGATAAATAGGGAATCAGAACGTGTCCTTTGATTATATGTTTCCAACTCAGCTTGGCTTTAAGATACAATGCCTTTGCCTGCTTGTCCTATTATGTGAACCCTAGCCTTGCTTCGCCATCGTGTTACAATCTTAGTACAAAAATAGAGGGACCCGTCGACGTCGTAAGCGCCGCTTGCTGTCTCTCCATCGTCTGAACCTGATGTCGAACTCTGCTTTATCATTGTGAAACCGTCGCCACCAATGTTAGCAGGAGACTGCTCCATCTAGTCCGTGACGCCGTCGAGCATTCTCCGTCTGTGAAAAGCCCCTAGGCGAGACTGCCATCTTCTCCTTTGTCCTCCCTTGTCTTCCTCTAGTGGTTCGTGGTCTGTAGGTTTTTTTCCCTTGCAAGTCGATGAGTCCTCACTGCTATCCATGGCAAACACCGTGCTGGAGAATCCCTTGTTCACATGCTCTGTGTGCCTGTTCTGTTTACTAGTTCCTAGCTTGATGATATCATTGCGACAAAATGATGACATCACATGTTTTTTTGGCTGTTTTTCTTTAAAAAATAAATTTAGAAATACAAAGAAAATACACTAATTTGTTTAGGCCATATTTTCTCTGTTTTAACTCCGTTTTGACCCATTCAAGTTACGTTAGATTCATAACGACATAATCTATATGTTAATAATAATGTTTATCATGTCACATGTTTATGATTTTATTAGTTAATTTAAATGTGTTTATGCAATCAGATTTATGATAAAAAGCCACATAGGTTTTTTACCTCGGTAATTTATACATCAAATATTAATGTGATTATTTGCTTAAATACGTATATTTCTAAAATTCTAAGTTGCTTAATTTGAATACATTATATATGTGATCGTATATTTTTTCTTCTAAAAATAAAGTTTAACCTGATTAAATTATATGATATTGTTTATAGATAAAATCTGAGTAGTTTTAGCCCGGCTTTTGAAATAAATTATATTTTGACTAATATGGTCCAAATAACTTCTCATATGGTTTTACTCAATTAAAATAAATGAAACCCATAGTCTCTTTTCTCTAATAAAGTAAATCTTCGGTAGCCGTTTCTTGTTACCGTAACTCTAATTAGCGTGTTTTCACGTCTGTGTGATCGTGGCGCTGAGTAGAATCGTCTTATAAACTTTTCTTACTGTTTTTATACTATTGTTGTACTGTTCTAATTGTAGATTTGTTGCTTCTTGTATGTTTGGTTTCGGATGTTTGTGTGTTGATATTGATGATCGGGAATAGATAGTGAACAACTCGTGGGTGACTGAGCATGCTACAACAAACAAGATCAGTACTTGGACAACTAGCAATATCAGCAAGAGCAATTAGATTAAGGCAAGTATAGCATGTGGGTTCTATTTCTGTGACCATGGTCTTGTGACTTGATTAATGTTTAAGCAACAAACGATAAAAATGACTTTTTAGCAACTTGAGGATTTGTCTGTAAGTGATAACCGGGATAACGGTGCAACCATGAGGGCTATAATGGCTCTGGCTTTAGCTCAGTATGAAGACCTTTTCTAGCTTGTTAGAGGTTACCCGCAAGGGCGCTAGAGGGGCTTGCCGACATGGGTATAGTGCGAGCCTCTGTCCTTATGTGTATAGACTGCGTGTCATTGTGCCATTTGGAAGGGGGGCTCTATATCTGCTCGCCCGGAAAACCTTGCGGCCCTAACATGTTAGACAAACTTTTGAAAGGCTTTATAGTGATCCCTGCCAACCCTCCTTGGTAGTGGGTTAAGAGTCTTCATCCATATTAGCAATCATGTCATCCTCTTGCTCTAGTGAGCTAGCTTCAGGTTGCCCGTGCTACCGCTAATCGCCGTGGCCCTCTACTGTCGCTTCCCTCACCGGCATCAATAACCATCCAAGCTTCCAGGAGCACTAGTCGTCTTCTTCAAAACTTGAAAGGCTGCCGAGTGCTGCGGAATCACTGATGGAGGCACACACGACCAAGTGCATGAGTCTCCAGCTGCTGCCTTCCTTGTGTCCTGCATGATCTTCACGTCCTGCCATGCAGGACCATCAATGCGCTACCTATTATTTGTAGGTGTTTGTGGGTGAGCATCTTCCTTTGTTAATTACACCATGCCATTGACTACTCTGCTGTATGCTGCTTTTGCGTGTTGTGATATACGTCTCTGCATGCCTTATCTACATATACATAATCGTGCATAAGCTATTTCTTTATTTCAAATTCTACTTCGTCTCTTCTAGAACAATGCAAGTTACCTTCTCATATCAATTCATGGCACATGACTTTCAGAGCTCATCGACATTCATATTCCTTTTGTATTTGGTAAATTCTAGACTGAGTATGTATAGTTGCAAAATTAATATTCTTTTCGCATTCATTAAATTTATATTGTTGCAAAGGAATATAAATTATTTTTAATATTGTTTCTAAGCCGTTCTAACAGTATAATAGAAATAGATGCCCAAGTAAAATATTAATTTGTATGGTGTACATATATTAAAATTGTTTTACATGAAAATCTCCTTTTCGTCCAAACTTCATACCTTGAGCATTTGGATTAATTAAACTGTAGGTCCGATTAGAGTGTTTTTTTATGCTTGTGTGCTCGTAGCAATGCGTAGAACCATTTTCAAACTTTTTTATTGATTGGTGTATTGTTCTAAATTTATTATGTTTGCTATGCATGTTTGTTCGAATGGTTGTGTGGTATGATCCTGTCTAGTCGGTGAGTTTTATGTGGTGATCAAGAAGGACCGGAGTTGGTAATAGTGAGCAAGCAAGTAATTGAAGATTTGGACTAGCAGAATCAGCAAGAGCAGCAGGAAAGCATTTATCAAGGCAAGTATAGTATATGGGTTTTCTTTTTCTGTGACCATGATCTTGTGACTTGATTAATGTTTAAGCAACAAATGATAAAAATAGCTTTTTAGCAACTTGAGGATTTATCTGTATGTGATCACCCGGGATAACAGTCTAACCATGAGGGCTATAATGACTCTAGTTTTAGCTCAGTATGAAGACCTTTTCTAGCTTGTTAGAGGTTACCTAAAAGGGCGCTAGAGGGGCTTGCCGTTTTGGGTATAGCGTAGCCTCTGTCTTTATATGTATAGGCTACGCGTCATTGTGCCATTGGAAGGGGGGCTCTATATCTGCGCGCCCGGAAAACCTTGCGGCCGTAACATGTTAGATGAATTTTTGAAAGGCTTTATAGTGATCCCTGCCGACCTTCCTTGGTAGTGGGTTAAGAGGCTGATCACCTTGGATGAAAGGGTAAATCATGACTCATGGGTAAAGATGTACAACTTCTGCAGAGTGTTAAAAACTAGTATACTAGTCGAGCTCACGGTCAGGAGCGGCCTTGGGGATATCTACATTAAGGGTGATGATTCTTGTTGTGTTAATATGCTCATGTTTATTGTTTAATGTTTTACATTATTTATGTCATATTGATCATGAGATTGTGGGATCTATACAATCTTGTTGCTATACTTGTGGAGTTCGACATGGACTCAATCTTGCTATTTCCCCCACACTTCAGGAGATGTTTTAGGCTTGTGATCAACCAGTCAGTTAGATCCTGTAAAGAGAAGTTAATACCCGAACTTTGGAGTTATCTTTCGTTATATGCTGCCTAAGGTTATCTCTGATTTACTAAGCACGTTATTATATTTATGCATTGTCTTTTGATATTATCCTTATTTGTAGCTATATGTGAGATTTGTCCTTTAAGACTCACATATGGTGCATATCTAATTTTGTCCTTAAAATTGGGTATTACAAAGTGGCATTAGAGCAATGCTGACTGTAGGATGCAAGCCTAGTTAGAAATTGGCCATCTTAAGGTTTTGAAATTGTTATAACAACCTTGCTCTATAAACCTTGGTATTTTCCTCTATACTATATCTCTACCATTGCTATTCCTCTCTACCAATTGCTTATTTTAAAACTACTTTCTAATCTTCACTCCTTGATTTGGTAAGCTTTATAATCTTCTCTTACCATCTTCTTGCGTCATCGGAATAGGAGCATTAGGATCTTTACCCTTACTATGACGAGAACGATAGTATCGCAAATTGATTGAAGTGTGAACCTTTAGTGCTAAGTTGGTTTGTTATTATGCTTATGCTTGATTTGGATCTTTGTAATGAGTGCAATGATCTTGTGGATTTCTCCATAATTTTATTTAGTTTATAGATCTAAGGTTTAAGGATTAAGGAAATAAATAGTTGGGTTTTGGTTTTCTCTTGTCATCTTATCCTGCCTTTCCAGAGTATCACTTCTTTATCAGTTCATATCTTTGATCCGGGATGACCAAAAATCATGAGAAAATTCTGGATGATAGTGGACTTCAAGATTTTTCTCTGACCTTAAGAATCACCCCCATAGCTGTTTTGGTATTGGAGTTATGAAAATCACAAGATGATACAGTTGTGCTGTCAAAAATCTGGACTAGTTTTGGTTACTTACTGTTTGAGATAAATTTAACTATAGAATTTGGAAAAGTGTTCTATAGAAAATTTATAGACAATTTTCTAAGCTTTCCAACGGTATAAGCTAGAACTTATTCGAATAAGTAGAACCTGAGATATGATATTTATACTTGGATGTTTCTGTTCTGTTTCAAAGTCTGGACAGATATGGTATTTCCTATAATCAGTCAACTTAACCACAGAATCTGAGAAAGATTTGTATATGAAAGTCGTAGAGGATTTTATAAGCTTTTAAACAATATAAGCATCGTCACCATATGATTTAAGTATCTCGAGATATGACTTCTATAATTTACTGCACCTTTGCTGAGACATTGTCAGGATGGATATTATGTTTGGCTGTTTTACCTAAGCTTAAAGATATAACCTAAGGAAGTATTCTACAGGAAAGTTGTAGGGAATTTGATAAGCTTTCTAACGGTATAAGCTTCTCTATTGGATTAACCGAACAAGAGTTATGTCTATTTTACTACGCTGGTGTTTTTTATATCGCGAGAAAATTTCAGGATATTTGTTTTTTCCCTTCCACACAAGTTCCTTGGGATGTTAGAAGGTCTCAATGCTAGTTAAATTGTCTAAAAAAATGCAAGTACCCTTCTTGTGTCCCCTCGTTTACTTTTTCTTAAGGGGGGTAGCCTAGTTAAAGGGGTTACAAGGAGAAGTATTGATTAATGTTGGATTATCTGTAAGGACATTAAGTGTTTGGTTTTGTTTCAAGATATCATCCCACTTGGAGAATATCAATGGAGGTATATGTCATGGCTAATACTCATAAATTGAGAGTTGTGCTTATGAGGATCAGATGACACCAAAGTTTACAAAGTTATATGTGGGAGGTGTGAGTGAAGCAACTTAAACGTGATAAAAGGTACTAATAGTTGGAACTTAGTGATGAAACCAACCTTGGATTAAGAGACTTGGTACTGTCAATTTGAAAGACTATGATGTGTAGCATCTAAAAGGGATATGAGAGCTAGTTCCTAGTGTTCTTCAATCAGTCTCATCTTAAGGGGGTAGTACCTTTATACCACAAGATGATGCATTTTCAATTTATCTGGAAGTGAAAGTTGTCTCTTGAGATACCCCATGATTATGATCAGCTATCCTTGCCCGTGTTACTGATGTTGGTCTCTTGATGACAGGAAGTGTGTTATCATGGGGGAGAAGTAAATCTTGTTGCCAATAGCCTTAGCAATGGAGAGCTATGATAATGAAGATTCTATTAACACCAAGGACTAGGGAATTATATTTAAGTTCTGAGCAACACTAACCTAAGCATATTCACAAATAATGATTTGGAAATGGGTAACAGAGCTTACTATGGGCCATGAGGACACTGAAGGGCAATGGAAGGATGAGGAGTTTAGTGTAAAGAAGAATCTTTCCTATACTACCCCATCGAAGTTTTAGAACTAGTTAAGAAAGTTATTCGGAACAAGGTTGTAACAACATGCAAAGCAACGTGGAATGTTAAATAAGAGGATCAAAGAAAGGAAAAAAGGGATTGAAGGATGAAGTATTCACAACTCTTTGATCATCATCTTCCGAATCTCGAGGACGAGATTCATCTTAAGGGGGGTAGAATTGTAACACCCTGAAATTTGCATCTTT
Source organism: Sorghum bicolor (assembly GCF_000003195.3). NCBI lineage: Eukaryota > Viridiplantae > Streptophyta > Magnoliopsida > Poales > Poaceae > Sorghum > Sorghum bicolor. Next base: position 14,498,989 of record NC_012876.2, on the reverse strand, counting down.
TGAAATAGGTTTAAAATGATTTAATTAGGTATTTTTGTGCTCATGAAAATATAGTAAAATGAAATTTTGACTTAAATTAAAATTCATCATAGGGTTTAGCAATATTGTTGTGTATACATGCTGATGCATAAGATTTGATGTGATGTTTCCTTCTTGCTCTTTGTGTGCTGATAGTAAGAAAAGTATTTAAAATACGTTTGGTAGATTGATCTTCCTTGACCGGTAAGTCTTTATCTTTATCTACAATCAAAATCCTTGTTTCTCGGCTCAAGTTTTTATTGAGCTTTCTAAAATCATTTCTTTGTAACCAAATCATTCCTTTCAGTTCCTCGCCCGTCAATCGATCTCTAAAAATTTACAAGGAATTATTTCAGTTTTTTTCTAAAACTTATTCCTAATTTCCTAATCTAGTTTTTAGATGCTCTAAATTATCTCATCATGAGCTCCAAATACTTTATTTGGGTTCCTCATGTTTCTATAATGTCTCTGAGAATTTTTCTCGAATTGTTGAAGCTTTCGGAGTATTTTTCTTGGATTAGATAATAATTCTGGACTTTTTTGAAATTATTTTATCCATAAAAACAATTAATTTCGAAAATAATAAATCCTTCATTTTACCCTTACCCAACGTCATCACGATTCAAAGGCCAAATGTTTTTTTCACTAATAGGCTTTAATAATTAATTAGGCCTAATAGTAAAGATAAAGGGTGTAATGAGTGCAATGATCTTGTGGATTTCTCCATAATTTTATTTAGTTTATAGATCTAAGGTTTAAGGATTAATGAAATAAATAGTTGGGTTTTGGTTTTCTCTTGTCATCTTATCCTGCCTTTTTGGAGTATCCTCTTTTTATCGGTTTGTGTCTCTGTTCATGGATGACCAAAAATCATGAGAAAATTTTGGATGGCAGTAGACTTCAATACATTTCTCTGACCTCAAGAATCACCCCTATATCTATCTTGGTATTAGAGTTATGAAAATCACAAGATGATACAGTTGTGGTGTCAAAAATCTGGACTAGTTTTGGTTACTTACTGTTTGAGACAAATTTAACTATAGAATTTGGAAAAGTGTTCTATAGAACATTTATAGACAATTTCCTAAGCTTTCCAACGGTATAAGCTGGAACTTATTCGAATAAGTAGAACCTGAGATATGATATTTATACTTGGATGTTTCTGTTCTGTTTCAAAGTCTGGACAGATATGGTATTTCCTATAATCAGTCAACTTAACCAAAGAATCTGAGAAAGATTTGTATATGAAAGTCGTAGAGGATTTTATAAGCTTTTAAACAATATAAGGATCGTCACCATATGATTTAAGTATCTCAAGATATGACTTCTATAATTTACTGCACCTTTGCTGAGACATTGTCAGGATGGATATTATGTTTGGCTGTTTTACCTAAGCTTAAAGATATAACCTAATGAAGTATTCTACAGGAAAGTTGTAGGAAATTTGATAAGCTTTCTAATGGTATAAGCTTCTCTATTGGATTAACAGAATTAGTAAGAGTAGCAGGAAAGCTTTTATCAAGGCAAGTATAGTATTTGGGTTTTCTTTTCTGTGACCATGATCTTTTGACTTGATTAATGTTTGAGCAACAAACGATAAAAATAGCTTTTTAGCAACTTGAGGATTTATCTGTACGTGATCACCCGGGGTAACAATGTAATCATGAGGGCTATAATGGCTCTGGCTTTAGCTCAGTATGAAGACGTTTTCTAGCTTGTTAGAGGTTACCTGAAAGGGCGCTAGAGGGGCTTGCCGTTTTGGGTATAGTGTGGCCTCTGTCTTTATGTGTATAGGCAGCGCGTCATTGTGCCATTGGAAGGGGGGCTCTATATCCGCGCGCCCGAAAAATCTTGCGGCCCTAACATGTTAGACGAACTTTTAAAAGACTTCATAGTGATCCGTGCCGACCTTCCTTGGTAGTGGGTTAAGAGGCTGATCACCTCGGATGAAAGGGTAAATCATGACTCATGGGTGTTGGGTATTTTAAACGCAAACAGAAAAATCCGCAAGCGCACGGATACCGATGTAGCCTTCACCCGAGAGTATTCCAGAGTATCGATTTTCCACAGAGAACGTGAGTGTACTAATTAAGAATCAAGATCGCCCAAGGATAACTATATAATTATCTTTGGTGGGAAGAGAGGAAGTTTCCTAAGAGTTCTCTAGTTGATCTAAGAATCAAGAATTACTTCAAGATTATCTATATCGGGACATCAGAGCACTAACCACAGAAAGAGATGAGAAGGGGGCTAGGAAGGTCTGACTACGGTCCTACAAACACCGATCCGAACGAGGTGGAATACGTCGACCGTTAGGGCTGTCACTACCCTAAGGCTACCACAACAATCCGCAGGATTGGGTGCAATTCCAGGTAATTGCAAGACTAAACACCACGTCTAATCTATTAATTACTACTCTAATGTTGCAAAGATTAGAGCACTTGATGCAAGCGGGAATCCAATAAATAACTTGAATGTAAATAAAAGTAATTAAAGAACTCAGGAATTATGAATTGAAGAACCTGGAGAACGATGAAGAACGAACCAGTTGCTGCAAAAGTATAATGTTGAGGAAGATCCGACAGATCCATCTCCTCCTCCTCCGCTCTCCTCTTCTCTCTCCCTATTTTCTAGATTACAACTAGAACTAACTAGAACTAGAACTAGAGGAACTAGAACTAGAACTAGATGAACTAGAACTAGATCTAGATGAACTAGAGGTAGAACTAGAAGAACTAGAGGGATCCTCTCTACTTGGATGAAGAATTGAAACCCTAACTTTGATTCTGTAGAAGAGGTATGCCTCCAGGGGCTGGTGGGGGTCTGCTTATATAGTCCAGGAAGAGTAGCCCCCAAGAAATCTAGGAAGAGTAGCTCCCAAGAAATCTAGGAAGAGTAGCTCCCAAGGAATTTCCACGTTATTCTCCACCATCCGATCAAACCGACATTAATCGCGTGATTTTCCTTGATCCATAGAGTCGGTGGAGCACGATCCGCGAAGTTGACCCTGATTGGGCACTGTAGCAGGGCGGGCGCCCAGGAGAGTAGGGCGGGCGCCCTGCCTTCGAGCCCGATCGCCTTCCCGTTCGTTCCCGTGGCTTCTGGAGTCTTCTAGATGGTAGAAAATTACGCGGCACGTTAATATCTCTATGTAATCCCGACATGTGGGCCTTTCTTCCATATTTCCTGATAACCCCCTGCAGAAATAGGCAAACACCAAAACTCGTGGAATTCTGTCAGATAAAACCCTAAGTCTAGGTGTTGGTTGCATTTGAATCCTTTTCCATGATTAGTTGATGGTTAAATGTGAGCATTAAGGACCGTCAACAAGCTCCTCCAAGCTTAACCTTTGCTCGTCCCTGAGCAAAGCTAAAATCAACAAGAAAATAGGGGTTACTTTTATGCCTCTTACTATAGGGTTTTTAAGTTATCACTAAGGTCTTAAGTGATTGAAAAACAGAATGATCAAGTCAAGCACTATGTCTCAAGTTCTTCTGTCTTACCTTTGTTCTAGAGTTTTTTATAAGTCTGCAAAATAAAACCGAGGCATTTGCCTTCTTCTCGAAAGATATATATAAGTAGAGCTTTAAAAGTTTTAGCATACTTACTTTGCATTTTGCTATGTCAACGCTCGGAGTAAGGGAGAGGAATGTCATACTCCTAGATCAAGACCTTTGACCTTTTTGAAAAGTTTGTCATCTCTTACTGGCATATTGCTTATTAGAGGGACCATGGGCTATCATTTTTTTCTCTTTTTTTTCAGTCTCTCTTTTTTTTTCAAGTGGGCAGCAAGTACCCCTAATTCTACTGTCGGATACATGTCCATTTTTTCCACTTAGGAGGGTATCTTTGTACCCCTAATTCTACTTCGGACACTTGTCCATTTTTTACCTCTCGTCTCACTCTCTTTTTTTTCGAGTCACATTTTTGCATAGTCCCATGCCTCTAACGCAATGATACTTCGGAAGAGTGAATCTTTTATATTTTTAGAACAAAAAGATCTTGATCTTGGGAGCATGATAATTCTCTCAACCAAAACTACAAGAATTAACAATGGCTTGAACAAAGCAAGTGCCCATAGTTTTAATATTTATATCTTATAAGACTCTAGGTATTATGATCTCATATATTTTTTTTATGAATTTTTAGATTTTCAAAAGATAAAATCTCCAGAACTCTAGCAAAACTTGGAACAAGTTAAATAGTAGCTCAGACCTTCTCATATCATGTTTGTCAATTACCTAGACTTGAATCAAACTTTTTTTATTTTTATTTAAAACTTAGGATTACACAAAACTATTGTATATTACTCAAAAGAAAAACTTTGTTTGGTTTCATGGTTATGCATTTTTATTTATTTATTTATTTCCGAATACTAGAAAATAAAACCAAAGGAAGAAAAGTAATACTTATCTAGATACACGTGGGAGTGCCTCCCCCAAGCTGGATGTTGACATAGTCGTTCACTCTTGTGGCCTGCATGTTCGGTCTCACTCTTCTTAAGCTTCAAAATCCTGCACAACCCAAATAGACAACAAAACTTGTGGAACATGTTAAGGGCTAGGTAATTGTCTAGAGCTTATGAGAGCTTAATATGAGAATTCTATGAACTCAATCACATCAAGTTCCTCTACCAGGTTGTTTTGTGGCTCGAGATAGATTTTCAAGCGTTGACCATTTACCTTAAAAGTGTTACCTATGTCGTCTTGGATGGTAATGGCTCCATGAGTTGAAGTGTTAATAACCTTGTATGGTCCATCCCACTTACTTCGTAGCTTACCATGCCCAAAGAGCTTAACTCTTGAATTGAATAGTAGAACCTTATCTCCAGGCTTAAACTCCTTGTGCTTGATTCTCTTATCATGCCATCGTTTTGTTCTTTCTTTATAGATCCTTGAATTGTGGTAGGCTTTCTCTCTCCATTCTTCTAGCTCAGATAGTTGCATCAGACGATTCTCGCTAGCAAGGTGGTGATCCATGTTCCATTTCTTGAGTGCCCAATGAGCCTTAAACTCTACTTCCACAGGCAAGTGACAAGTTTTTCCATATACAAGTTGATAAGGTGACATGCCTATGGGTGTTTTGAATGCAGTTCTATATGCCCAAAGTGCATCAGGAAGTTTGTCCTTCCACCCCTTACCCATCTCATCTACGGTCTTTTGTAAAATATTTTTGATTTGTTTGTTAGATGTTTCGGCTTGACCGCTAGTCTGAGGATGGTATGGTGTTGCGACGTTGTGTCGAACTCCATGATCGGCTAGGTACTTCCGGAAGATTTTATCGATGAAGTGGGAACCTCCATCGCTTATAACTATCTGGGGTATACCAAAGCGAGGAAAGATTACTTCATGGAACATTCTCTTGGCATGTTTTGAATCAGCTGATCGACAAGGTAGGGCTTCTATCCATTTGGACATGTAGTCCACAGCTACTAAGATATACTCGCAATTCCCGGACATAGGGAATGGCCCCATGAAATCAATGCCCCAAACATCAAAAAGTTCTACTTGAAGATTATTTGTGAGAGGCATTTCATTTCGTGAGTTAACATTCTCATGTTTTTGACACCGGTGGCATCTCCTGACAAAGTCCTTTGTATCTTCATACATCGTTGGCCAGAAAAAACCACTTTGCCAAATTTTAGCATGTGTCTGAAATGCTCCATAGTGTCCTCCATATGGCGAGGCATGGCATCTTTCCATAATTTGAGTAGCCTCAGCCATAGGAACACACCTTCTCAAGAGTCCATCAGTGTAGACTCGGAAAAGATATGGCTCATCCCAAAGGTGGAAACGACTATCGTGAAGCAACTTCCTTTTGTTTGCACCAGGTGGGACATAGCCTTTTACTATAAAGTTTACGATGTCTGCGTACCATGGATCTGCATGTGTTATCTTAAGTAGGGTGTCATCCCTTAGGTAGTCATTTATGGGAAGTTCATCATGTGTTTCCTTATATTGAAGCCTAGACAAGTGGTCGGCTACGGAATTCTCAACTCCCTTCCTATCTCGGATTTCTATGTCAAAGTCTTGGAGTAGAAGAATCCATCGAATTAGACGAGGCTTAGCATCTTTCTTAGTGAGGAGATACTTGAGAGCAGCATGGTCTGAATAGATGATTATCTTTGCCCCCACTAAGTAAGATCTAAACTTGTCTATAGCAAAGACAACAGCCAAAAGCTCTTTTTCAGTTGTAGTGTAATTGAGCTGTGGTCCAGACAAGGTTTTGCTAGCGTAGGATATGGCATAATGCTTTCTATCCTTGGTTTGTCCTAAAACGGCACCAACCGCAAAATCGCTAGCATCACACATGATCTCAAAAGAAAGATTCCAATCAGGTGGTTGGATAATCGGGGCTGAGATGAGTGCTTTCTTAAGAGTTTGAAAAGATTCATGACACTCATCACTAAAGATGAAAGGTGCGTCCTTAGCTAGGAGATTAGTTAGGGGTCTAGCAATTTGAGAGAAATTCTTGATAAAGCGTCTATAGAACCCTGCATGTCCCAAAAAGCTACGGATTCCTTTCACATTCATGGGAGGTGGAAGTTTTTCAATAACTTCAATCTTTGCTTTGTCCACCTCTATACCACGTTCGGACACTTTATGTCGTAGCACTATTCCTTCCTGAACCATAAAATGGCATTTCTCCCAGTTCAGGATTAAGTGCTTTTCTTCACATCGCTGCAAGACTCTATCTAAATTCTCCAAACAATGATCGAAGGTTTTGCCATAGACGGTAAAATCATCCATGAAAACCTCCATGATCTTCTCAATCATGTCCGAGAAAATAGACATCATGCACCGTTGGAAAGAAGCTGGAGCATTGCACAATCCGAACGACATTCGTCGGTATGCATAAGTTCCATACGGGCATGTAAAGGTAGTCTTTTCTTGGTCATCTGGGTGGATTGGGATTTGGTGATATCCAGAATAACCATCAAGGAAACAAAAGAAAGAGTGGTTTGCAAGCCGTTCCAACATTTCATCAATGAAGGGTAACAGAAAATGATCTTTCTTTGTAGCCTTATTGAGTTTTCGATAGTCAATACACATACGCCACCCAGTGACAATTCGTTGAGGGATGAGTTCATTCTTCTCATTCCTAACGACCGTCATTCCTCCTTTCTTTGGCACTACTTGGACAGGGCTAACCCACTCACTATGTGGCACAGGATAAATAATCCCAGCACGATACAGTTTGAGGACCTCTTTCTTAACCACCTCTCGCATAGCATTGTTAAGTCTCCGTTGTGGTTCCCTTGAAGGTGTAAAATTAGGATCAATAGGGATACGATGAGTGCAGAGAATGGGACTAATGCCCGTGAGATCCTCGAGAGAGTAGCCAAATGCTAATCTATGTCTTTCAAGAACAGTGACAAGTTGTTGTGTTTCATAATCGGAAAGCTTGTCACTGATAATTACTGGAGTTTTTGGGTTATTGTGCAAAAAGACATATCTAAGGCCAGAAGGAAGAGGTTTTAATTCTATCGAAGGAGGTGAGAGTTGTTCATTTTTGTCTAGCTCAACGGGTTCTACCAACTCTTCTTCTTCTTGAACAAAGTGTTCATGATTAAAGAATGGTTGGGCCATCTCCTCTTGAGTCAGCATTAAGATCTCCTCAATAGGATCTGGTTCAAGCTTGGGTTCCACTATCGTGTTAATTGATCTAGCAAGAGGAACAACAATAATGGAATTCCCAACCTTGAAGTCTAAATGACCTCGTTGTGGTTGTTCCTGTAGAAGTTTCATGATTGGTCTGCCAATCAAGAGAGGAATCTCCGGTATGTCAAAAATATGAAAATCTAGACATATTCTAGAGTTCTTGATTCTAACAGGAACTGCCCTTAATACCCCATGGCTTTCTAGAATGAATCTAGATGGACTTTGTAAAAGTTTTTGAGATGGGGTTATGGACTCGTTGGGATAAAGAGTGTCAGCTAACTCCTTGGAAATAACATTTATCCCAACATATGGATTGTAGTGGACCTTCCTAGCGGACCTTCTAATTTGGCATAGAAGAATGGTTGAAGGAGTGATGATCCGAGCTACCTCAGGAGACAGCTCAGCTTCTGTTAGCCATTCATAACTCAGAATTGCCGAAAGGCTTTTAATGTGTTCTATGTCAATAGATTCTACTCTTAGAATGGATTGAGTGGTCCTTGCTAGAGGTCGTGTTTGGATAGGAAAATTCGAGGTGTTTCCATAATCTTCAAAAAGATCTTCCTCGAATTCAAAGGGAAGCTCTAAAGGTGGTGGTTCATCATCCCTTAATTGGTTTTGCATTCCCTTATCAGGAGGTTTCTCTACAACCAAATTACTAGATGGGTCAGGTGGAATTTCTAACTCGGTTGCAAGTTCCTCATCTTTTGGTTTAGGATCAGGCTCGACTTCTTTTTCTTCTTCAGGAAAATCATCATAAATGCCTGTGTAAGGGGTATTTTCAAGAATTCTTTCTAGGATAGCTCTCCCCTCATCTGTGAGTTTGTGTGTGAATGAGCCTCCTGAAGCAATGTCGAGGTGAAGAGCAGCCTCCTTGCTTAGACCACGATAAAAGTGGTAGTACAGTACATGGTCAGGCAGGAAAAGGTTTGGACCGGAATTGGTAAGGCTTGTGAACCTAGCCCAAGCTGCTCCTAAAGTTTCCTTCTCTCTTTGTTTGAATGTAAGAATTTCAATTCTAAGGTCAGCAATTCGAAAAAGTGGGAAGAAAGCGAGACAAAAGTTGTCCCGAAGTTCATCCCAACTTCCATTAACGCCTCCTACAGAATGAGCATACCACTTTTTTGCTCTTCCCAAAAGGGAGAACGGAAATAATTTCCATTTAAGGGTTTCTTGTGTCATGCCAGAAATAGATCGGCAAGAGCACAACTGCTCGAATTCTCTAAGGTGGGTGTATGGATCTTCATCTACTTGCCCAGAGAAGGGTTGCTCCTGAATCATGGCTATTAGATCAGGGCCGAGGTCGTAGCCATCTGTAAGAATTGGATGTGATGATGGTGGTGGCTCTAATAACTCGCCCTTTGGAGCAAAGAATTTATAGATAGGAGTGAAATCCATGTGGTGTGGTGAAAATGGTAAGGTGAGTGTGGTAAAAGGGAGAAGAAAAAGGATACACGGATGACTTGGTTCGAAACTAGCACAGCTACCGTTCCCCGGCAACGGCGCCAGAAAGCTTGTTGGGTATTTTAAACGCAAACAGAAAAATCCGCAAGCGCACGGATACCGATGTAGCCTTCACCCGGGAGTATTCCAGAGTATCGATTTTCCACAGGGAACGTGAGTGTACTAATTAAGAATCAAGATCGCCCAAGGATAACTATATAATTATCTTTGGTGGGAAGAGAGGAAGTTTCCTAAGAGTTCTCTAGTTGATCTAAGAATCAAGAATTACTTCAAGATTATCTATATCGGGACATCAGAGCACTAACCACAGAAAGAGATGAGAAGGGGGCTAGGAAGGTCTGACTACGGTCCTACAAACACCGATCCGAACGAGGTGGAATACGTCGACCGTTAGGGCTGTCACTACCCTAAGGCTACCACAACAATCCGCAGGATTGGGTGCAATTCCAGGTAATTGCAAGACTAAACACCACGTCTAATCTATTAATTACTACTCTAATGTTGCAAAGATTAGAGCACTTGATGCAAGCGGGAATCCAATAAATAACTTGAATGTAAATAAAAGTAATTAAAGAACTCAGGAATTATGAATTGAAGAACCTGGAGAACGATGAAGAACGAACCAGTTGCTGCAAAAGTACAATGTTGAGGAAGATTCGACAGATCCGGCTCCTCCTCCTCCACTCTCCTCTTCTCTCTCCCTATTTTCTAGATTACAACTAGAACTAACTAGAACTAGAACTAGAGGAACTAGAACTGGAACTAGATGAACTAGAACTAGATCTAGATGAACTAGAGGTAGAACTAGAAGAACTAGAGGGATCCTCTCTACTTGGATGAAGAATTGAAACCCTAACTTTGATTCTGTAGAAGAGGTATGCCTCCAGGGGCTGGTGGGGGTCTCCTTATATAGTCCAGGAAGAGTAGCCCTCAAGAAATCTAGGAAGAGTAGCTCCCAAGAAATCTAGGAAGAGTAGCTCCCAAGGAATTTCTACGTTATTCTCCACCATCCGATCAAACCGACCTTAATCGTGTGATTTTCCTCGATCCTTAGAGTCGGTGGAGCACGATCCGCGAAGTTGACCCTGATTGGGCACTGTAGCAGGGCGGGCGCCCAGGAGAGTAGGGCGGGCGCCCTGCCTCCGAGCCCGATCGCCTTCCCGTTCGTTCCCGTGGCTTCTGGAGTCTTCTAGATAGTAGAAAATTACGCGGCACGTTAATATCTCTATGTAATCCCGACATGTGGGTCTTTCTTCCATATTTCCTGATAACCCCTTGCAGAAATAGACAAACACCAAAACTCGTGGAATTCTATCAGATAAAACCCTAAGTCTAGGTGTTGGTTGCATTTGAATCCTTTTCCATGATTAGTTGATGGTTAAATGTGAGCATTAAGGACCGTCAACAATGGGTAAAGATGTACAACTTCTGCAAAGTATTAAAAACTAGTATACTAGCCGAGCTCACAGTCAGGAGCGGCCTTGGGGACATCTACATTAAGGGTGATGATTCTTGTTGTGTTAATATGCTCATGTTTATTGTTTAATGTTTTACATTATTTATGTCATATTGATTATGAGATTGTGGGATCTATACAATCTTGTTGCTATACTTGTGGAGTTTGACATGGACTCACTCTTGCTATTTCCCCCACACTTTAGGAGATGTTTTAGGCTTGTGATCAACGAGTTGGATCCTGTAGAGAGAAGTTAACACCCGAAGTTTGGAGTTATCTTTCGTTATATGATGCCTAAGGTTATCTCTGATTTACTAAGCACGTTATTATATTTATGCATTGTCTTTTGATATTATCCCTTATTTGTAGCTATATGTGAGATTTGTACTTTAAGACTCACATATGGTGCATATCTGATTTTGTCCTTAAAATTGGGTATTACATTAATATAATATGAGTTGCAAACCAAAGAACGAATACAAACAAGTTGCTTACTTGAATCAGAAGAGTAAATACAAAAGTACCTCAGAACGCGGTTCCAAGCGAGGGAGCCAAATTCAGACGAATACAGCTCCTGAGGAAGCTCCAACAAGCCGGGACTCCTCCGAATCTCTACTCCTCTACTCTATTTCTCTAATCTCTATCTTGATTGCTAGCCTAGATCTAGTGGATCTCTATCTAATGCTCTGACTCTTCATCTCTTGATCTGGCCTCCTCCAGGGGGGTCTAGCCTTCTATTTATAGCTAGGTAGGATGGACACGTGCTGTTGGATCAAACCGACTTAACAAGCGGCCGAGATGGCTCTTCAGAGGCGGTGGAGGAAGCTTCCAGAAGGGGGAGAAAACCCTAGCCATAGGGGGCCGCCCGGCGCTAGGGTGGGGCCGCCCGGCCCCACCTGGCGGCTGCTGACTCCCCCGTTGCGTCGGGTGTCTTCTAGAGTGTTCCTGATCCCTCTGGTGTCATCATTCCGTCGCAGATAAGTTTTGTGGCCGATTAGCACTTAAATTCATCTTTTCAGCACTTTCTGAAATAATACCTAGAAAACACAAAATATACAAAACTCGTAGAACTTGTCAGTAATAACCCTATTCTAGTAGATATTCATTTCTAGTGGAGAAATAAATGCTAACACATTTTGTAAGTTAACAGGTGTCAACATCTATAGACTTTGTCATCATCACAACTGTTCTATGTGGATACGATATTTAAAACCTCCAGGTAAAATATGACATTGGTATGATATCTGTGCGCTTGCGGATAATCTTACTTAAATCTTTTAAAGGAGTGCAGTTAATTTATACAATATATGTTAAAGATTTTAAATGTTAAAGAAATGATACAACATAAATAAATATATATCACTTCGTTGTTTTCCTTAGATCTTTGGTTGTTCGTTTCGCACTATTTTGCTAGTAAATCCTACTACTAAAAAAAAGGGAGAAAGTAAATCGTTTACCCGGCAATCGCTGGCTCGCTAGCTATGCTCTCATTGGGTCGGTCTCGATGCCAGCCCAACAGCGTGCCTCCTCTGTACAACATGTAATATAGGTTCTTACGTTGTAGATAATTAAAGTTGATGTTTTAGTTTCGCATTCAAAGTTAGAGTTAACTATTTATCTTTTTTGAACTCGCTTTGTACATATGTTATCGTGGTATTTTGTATTCCTATTGCAACGTATGGGCATTTACCTGTATATAAGGCCTTATTTAGTTCTCACCCTAAAAAGTTTTCATCCATCACATCGAATCTTTGGACGAGTACTAAATATAGATAAAAAATAAACTAATTACACAAATTGGTTGAAAATCACGAGACCAATCTTTTAAGCCTAGTTAGTCCATAATTAATCTTAAGTGCTACAGTAACCTATATATGCTAATAATTGATTAATTAAGCTTAATAAATTCATCTCACAGTTTTCAAATAAATTATATAATTAGTTTTTTTATTAATATCTAAATACTTTTTCCAACGCCCTAGGAAATATTCGATATGATAAAAAAAAAATCGTACTGCAACTAAACAACGCCTAAAACAAAGCAACCGCCTCCGGCCTCCGCCCTTCCCCGCTCCTCTCCACTCTCCGGCCTCCGCTTCCCATCCCGATCTCAGCCTGCCGCTGGCACCCCTCCTCCCCTTCCCTCCCTCTACCCGTCGCCGCCGCTGCCATGGACGAAGTCGTCAGCCAGGTAGCCATCCGCCCACCTCCTCTCAACCCGCCCCCTCTTTGTCCTTTATCTCTCTAAGCTCGGGAGGCGTGCTGCTGCAGATTTTGGAGAAGCAAGTGCTGTCGGCCGCGAAGGCGGTGGAGGACAAGCTCGATGAGGAGATCGCCGCGCTCGACCGCCTCGATCCGGACGACATCGAGGCGCTCCGCGAGCGCCGGATCCAGCAGATGCGCCGCGCCGCCGAGCGCCGCGCCAAGTGGCGCGCGCTGGGGCACGGGGAGTACACCGAGGTCCCCGAGAAGGAGTTCTTCTCCGCCGCCAAGGCCAGCGAGCGGCTCGTCTGCCACTTCTACCGCGACAACTGGCCCTGCAAGGTGCTACTGCTCTCCCACTCTCACTGCTGCCGTATGATTGTCGCAGTTAGATGCGGATCTCGTGGCAAATTGGCTGTTGTTAGGAATGGTGTGATATTTCGCTGTTCGTACTCTTTTTTATCAAGATCGGATCTTTATTGGTCCTAGTATCGTTCCCTTTGGCTCGGCTTGCATTGGACTGCTGAAATTTCTGTTTTATCTGCAGGATTGAGTGCCAGCACCGCATTTATATAGCCCTATAGATTAGTCTTGCCGTTTAACTTTCTATTATCCTCAATATGTTGACACTTCACTTAGATTGCTCTGGCCCCCTAGAGTGAAATGGAACTTAGGCGTTATGTTTTCATTCAGTTCACCGTTATGTTTTCAATCAGTTCAGTGGCAGGGCTAGAGACTCAGCTTTTTCTTTGTTTTGGGTTGGGTGGGGAGTGGGGTGGGCGCTGTCAACTTAGAAATAGTACAATAGTTATTTTATTTTAGCACAATCATACATGGGATACCCTAGAGCACCACACCATACTTGTTACGGAGTATTTGGGTATTGCTTTCCTATTTTCACGTTTACTTGCACAAATGACCCTGATCTTGTCTGGGAGAGGTAAGTACATCCCATTGTGTTGATCAACTTCATTTATTGACACATTGGAGGCTTTGTTGTACATATATGTTGGATTATTTGTTAAAAATCCCATTGTGTCACTCAAATGCACACCTTCAGTGCAATACCAGAAAACTAAGCTGTAAAGATTTAACAATATGAGCTAGAGCTATATTGTTGTTCTAGATAAATTTTATTTGATCCCCTGGTCCACCATGTCAGTATGCAACCACTTAAGTAACATTCCCAAAAGACTAGGGTAACACAGCTGAATTGCTTGATACTTCCAAGGTAGCATAATCGAAAGGTTTTCCCACATCTTATTTGTGTGTTCTTTGGGGGCGAAGGGGCCAAAGCAAACATGACCATAGTAGAGCTACATGTTCAGATTTTCAGGTCGTTAGGAGGGGGGGGGGGGGTGCCTAGCAGTAGAGTATGAGGTTGTGGTAGATGAGGCCATAAGTGAATCCCCAATTCTCCTTGAAAACAAACATACCCAGTTCTGCTTGTGTTTTTAAGTTATTTTGAAGGAAATGTCCATTTTACATCCCATGAACTTTCAATTTACATCGTGGACTATGAAACAGTCTAATTGATGGAAAATTAACTAATTTCCACCCCAATACACATGTATTGATGTGAATACAGGCACATCCAAACAAGCCCTTAGTGTTGCTCCTACCGATGCAGTGTCTTGTGTTTCGTGGTTTTATCTGTTGACAAAACAGTCGTATTGCTCTATTTGCATGTTAAAAACCGCTACCAAATCAAATCAGCAAACAAAATGTGGTTGTTTAGAGAGAGGGGGGGGGTAAGAATATAGAGAGTTAGGGATTTAAAATGTAGAATTATTGTAGTTAATGGTGTAAAGTAGATTACTGTTGAAATTCAGGGGATGTGACTTGGAAAAATTGTTTTCAACAAAACGTTGCAACTATACTAGTTATTGGTCCTTGTTTGAAATTAAAACTGAAGTGGTAGATGCTGACATAATAAACTTAACCAAGTTTGGGAGCAAATTTCTAGTTTTTGTTAGCTGTTGAAGCAGTTAGTGACGGCAGAAGACATTCAATGACTAAAACCAAAATATCCTGCAAATATTTATTTTTGAAATAGTAATGTCTACTATCATCAGTATTAAGAGTAACTTGTACTACAGAATTACAGATCATACTCTTGGATCCATTACACCATGCTCTCGGAGACTGGTTTCAGCCATAGATTGACCTGATTTTGCAACCTTCATAATTATCTTGATGGGATATCAAGAAAAATATCTTTCCATTAATCACCATGGAAGAAAATATTCTTTGCATGCAAGTGATGAAGAGGCCATTCAAAGTTTAGATACAAGAAATCAGTGTCCTCAACTCCTCATCGTGCCCATCTTTGGTTCTGATTATATTAAAACCTTTTGCAGCCAGCCTTGCTTTTTTTTGTTAGATTCAAATTAAGCACCCATTTGCGCCATATTGCTGTCTTACCTGTTAGATTTGCAGCCAATCCTGTCTTGTCGAGTTAGATTCACAGTAAGCACCCTTTTGCACCATATATCTTGCCTAGTAAAGGTAATTAGATTTTGATTTCTTGTTCTTCGCTAGTGTGCAAAGATCCTTAGCGTCTTTCCACTTGGGATCCTGCGAAGCAGGTTGCTAATCCTTGACAAATGTCAGTAGACACTCTGTTTGAATGCAATAAATACTTTATGTACAGATGAAATACAACAGCCATTGACATAAATTTTGTGATACTGTTCCTCAAATTGCAAAAGCTTTAGGCCCTGTTTGGAGCCGATCCCTGGGCGCTTATGGCAGAAAAAGGAGGCCAGTGGCCACAAATGGCCCGATTAGGTGGACAATTTCCATGCCCATGCTTCCTTTTCCCATGCTCTCTCAACTGTTATTAACCTTGAAGGTTTGACTGCATTAGTGGAGATGACATTATATAGGGAGCCTCATGTGCCATATGGTCCTTGATATATAATTAACTCCCCCTTCAAAATCAAGGTGGAAGTGGAGGATTTGAAGCATTGAGTTGAGCAAATGAAGCCGATGCTGCTCTCGTGTTTGTGCTTTAGTGTAGAAGTCTGCTACTTGCAACTCTGAGGGCACATACTGAAGAGCAGGTTTTTTTTATGATAGTGGGAACGAGTAAAGAAGGCAACACCAATGTTTCATTTGATCATTAGCAACCTTTATGGATCCAGTATTATCACATAGAAGAGGTGTGGGAACATCACATGAAATGCCAAAATCAGCAAGCAACCATCGAAGCCGTAAATCTCTATAGTGGTAGCCGCAAGTGCTCGAGGTTCAGCCTCTGTATTGGAGTGAGGTACAAATGCTTGTCTCTTGGACTTCCATGCAAGAGAAGAACCAAGATGAATGCAATAGCCTGTGACAGAGCAGCGATCCTTAGGAGCACTCGCCCAAGTGGAGTTTGAGTAAGCATGAAGCTGAAGCAAACTATAACAAGCATAGAACAAGCATCGAGATGATGTTCCCAAGTATCTCAGCACACGAAGCAAATGACCAAAATGAATATAAATAGGAGCACTCGCAAAATGATTTATAAAATATGGAACTGCATTAGCAATATCAGGTCCAGTAACAGTGAGATAAATAAACATGGTTGCCCACGATATGCATATATCGAGAAGGGTCCTCAAGAGGTATACCATCAGTAGCACAAAGCTGCAAGTGGATTAGCCATGCGATTATTAGTAATGCCTGAACGAGCAATAGGGCCCTTTATGTATTTGGACTGAGAGAGATAATATTCCTCTGCAGAATGGGAAACCTCAATCCCTAAGAAATAACTGAGAGGACCCAAATCATCATAAATCTGAAATTGCTCACCCAGCTGACTGCTGCTTCGCATGAGAAATGTTTTCCATATCGTCGCTCGTAATCAGCATATAAAAGAAGCAAGTACGTTCACATAGAGAAAGTTCGAGCGGGATCATTAGCACTAGGTGAAAAACCAGCAGCCCTTGTCACAGAAACTAAGGATGAGGAGCCTATTTAAGACTATATAAAGCATGATGAAGACGACAAAATATCCCAAGGGAGCATCAACACCTAGGGGTTGCTACCTCTTCATTCAAATCATCATATAAAGCAATGACAGTCATATCCCAAGATGAAGTAGCAGCCTTTGCAATCAGATTATGGACGGTAGTTATATAAGGGCATCCCCAATGGTTTCCAAATAGCTAGTCTAGGAAGAATTCTATTGGCTATCAGGGAGAGAGATCAAGTAGCTAGCGACTCCCAAATAGCTAGTCTAGCACGACCTCCAAGAAACAACTCTCTCATAGCTCAAATAATTCTCACCTAGTGTTCTTTTTTTTATTATTTCTAAGCCCAATCTAGCTAGCTATTTGAAAGTTGCCATTGAAGATGTCCTAAGCAATCGATGCAGTCTCATTATGATCACATCTATGAGTCTGTCGAAAATCTATAGCAACAAGCCTAGCTTTATATCGCTTAATAGAACCATCAGACCTGGTCTTAAGGTCTTTTGAATACCCATTTAGATGTTATAGGCCTGGCATGTGATGGTAATAGAACAAGATCCCAAGTGCATGTCTGATCAAGGGCAGCAAGCTCCTCAGACATCGCCAAGCTGCCATTCAGGAATGATAGAAGTTTCGTGATACATGGATGGCTCAGCAACAACATTCATGCGTGAAAAACCATACTTGTCAGCAGGCCCAGTAGTAGTGCCTAGTGCGACCCTGCGGTTTAGGCGGTGGAGGTGGAGGTGGGGGTGGGGGTGCAGAAGCAGGAGCAGGAGTCTCATGTGGAGACAACACAGTAGGTGTGATGGACAAATGTTGATCGGGAATGGGCATAATGGATGAGAATGGTGTAGACACATCATCACTGGAAGAATGAGTAAGAGGACAGAGAAATTGTGTGGACTCTGGGGGAGAGTATGAGGGTTGAATAGAGTGCTTTCACTCCCTATATTTCAGCCTCCCACTACACGAAGCTTGTCCTACAACAACTTCCCCCCGTACAAACTTCAATTTGTTCATTCGCCTCAAGTTGCACTCTTGGTGTCATGGGAGTATAAACTTCACATTCTAAAGTGCTCAAACTCAAATCCATTCTCACATTTTCGTATGTAACCTTTTTTATCTGATCCATAGCCAATAATTTTACACCTCAGTTACCAAGTTGGCACTAAGGGCTCAATTTGCCAAATGATAGTTCGTGACCCTGAGCACCCAAACACTTAAGGGGGCACCTTGAATTCTCTTTGACCTAGGAAAAGTTCATCTAGGGACTTCAAGCCAAATATCTTCTTTGGGATACAATTGATGAGTGATGACCTACATGGACATCATCACTGCTTAGCTGAAGAAAAACTTAGGAATTCATGTGGAAAATGAACAAATACGAGTGTGAGTTCATTCCAAGCAGCATAAGCTTCCTGAACCTTTTCCTTCACAGAGTGTTGAGGTTGTCAAATTTGTTTCTATTTGTGTAGAAGCTCTTGTAGAGGTAATATACCTCTGAAATCTTTTGTTAACTTTAACAGACACTCTTCCTCAGAGATAGATTCAAATAATGACAAATGAATGGTAACATGGTATCTATCCGTGGTCAGGAAGTGCTTCGAGTCCTGTGTCCTTGCTTTGCTCTACTGAAGGATAATGCATGTTTTTTCTAAGAACGTTATTCAGTAATTTGGACCATATCTTTGAGTGACAAAAATGCTCAGGAAGATGAACAAACCTGAATTGTTCTGAAATGTATAAATCATGATAAGACCATTCATCTCTCGGAATTTAAACATGAATCAAAGCCTAAGGGCCCTATGGGAAGTTAGTTCGGTGCTTTGTTTGGTTTACCAGGCCATTTTTTCTCAACACTGATTCTTTTGGCCTCCCCTAGAGACAGCTAGACAATTCCAATTGTTGGCACAGAAAATGTTCATTGTTAGCCCTTTAAAAAGACCAATAGTTCAGACAAATGAACCTGCAATGCCTTAAGGTTCTAGGCTTCTGAGATTTATGATAATGAGTTGCAGTGCATGTTGGAATAATGTGTTAGCCGTATCTTTCTAAACTTTGCTGGTAGCAATTAGTAGATGTGCTCATTACTTCATTGTGTGGACATAGAACATTTTAGTGATCGAAGGAGGTGAGATTTATGATAATGAGTTGCAGTGCATGTTGGAATAATGTGTTGGCTGTAGCTATCTAAGCTTTGCTGGTAGCAATCAGTAGATGTGCTCATTAGTTCATTGGACGGACATAGAACCTTTCAGTGGTTGAATGAGGTGATCTAGCCTCTGGACTTCTAAGGTTTGGTTGCACCTGTGACCCCCTGATTCAGAATGAGGAGAAAAATGTTTGATTTGCATGAATTAAAACATCTTGGAATTGCTACCAGTCATTAGTGTTTGTATTTCCTTGCATATAGCCTCTATATGATCCAGTTGTGCACTTGTGCTCGTAGCGCATCCAATCTTCCTTGACCACTTCCAATTGACCTTGCAGTATGCAACTGTTGTGTAACCAGTTGCTTGTGCTTGTTTGCAACAGTGCATTGCAAGCTGTGGGTGCAACGAAATGATCTCATGTGGTGCTTCCACATCATTCCTTTGTAGGACAGTATCTAGAAAGGTTTGCTAGGGTTGTGGTCTATTAAAGTTACACTTCCCTTCTTTTCATCCACCATAGTTTCGATCTGTCTTTGGAGTGGTGTTACATGGTGCCAGGCCTACAACGGACGCAAGAAGGCCAGCACAGCATGATAAGAGGATTAGTGCTTCCTATTAGGTTTGTTAGGTGTTAGTTCAGGGCTTGTTTATAACTTTATATTAAGATTGGTTTGTTAGGAACTTAGGATCAAGACTAAGTTGTTCCATTGTCTTCTATATATGGGAGTGGATAATCATGAATAGGGAAGCTAAAGTTGATATCTTAACCTCTCTCTCAGTTCCATAATCCTAGCACCAGGGAGGCAAGGCTTATCGAGCATAGCAGTTGCTCTACAACACCTTAAGCCCATAACCTCACAACAAATGGTGCAGACTATTTTTGGGATGTCTCACAACAAATGGTGCAGACTGCAATGGTTGGGATGTCTTGCAAGATTCAAATAGATTTGTGTTTGAAATTTCTTTTTTTTTCTGTATAATCTCAAAGCTGATGTTCCTTTGTGCTATATTTGCTTTCTTCTTCCTACAATCCTATTGATACAGTTACGATCTGTTCATTGTGTCGGTTACTAGAAGTGATGGTATCATTTAAATTGTGTTCAGTCTTGCCATCTTGTCTATTAGAATATGAAAAGCCTAGAATTTGTAGAGTCTAGAATGAAGAGTCTTAGTAGTTCAGGAGTCATGTAACTCCTTTATAAACTGATGATCAATCAATGGAATAGTAGAGATTATTCCTCTCACATGGAAATGATCTCCATTTTGTTCGGGAGCGTGTGGCCCTTGGAGCTGTGCGGGTTCTTCATGTTCCCACATCCCTTCAGTATGCCGACATATTTACTAAGGGATTGCCAACTGGTGTCTTCATCAACTTTCGATCCAGTCTCAATGTTCGATCATCTCCCGGTTGAGACTGCGGGAGGGTATTAGAATATGAGAAGCCTAGAATTTGTATAGTCTAGAATGAAGAGTCTTAGTAGTTCAAGAGTCATGTAACTCCTTTACAAACTGATGATCAATCAATGGAAGAGTAGAGATTATTCCTCTCACATTGTGCTGTGCAATACCATTTTTTCATGTTGCTCTCTTGACCTGCAGGTTGTGGATAAACACTTGTCAATTCTTGCAAAACAGCATGTAGAAACACGGTTTGTGAAAGTCCATGCTGAGAAGGCTCCCTTCCTGACAGAGAAGCTCAGGATAGTTGTCCTTCCGACTCTTGCTATAGTTAAGAATGCCAAGGTCGAGGACTATGTGGTAAGTGAACACTCTTGCTAGTGTTTCCTTAGCATTGTGTTTGACAATAAAGTCATTTTATTCTTCTGGTATTGCAAGGTTGGCTTTGATGAGCTTGGCGGCAAAGACGACTTCAGCACCGAGGATCTGGAAGAACGGCTGGCGAAATCCCAAGTTATCTTCCTCGATGGAGAAGGGTCTGCATACGCCGCAAAGCAGGCTGCCGCCACCAAACGAAGCGTTCGGCAATCAGACACCGGCGACTCATCTGACTCTGAATAGCTCCTCTGTTGGTATTATATCTTAATGGGTACACAATACAGACGTATGTTGGCTGAAAAAAGAGGGTGTTACTCCAGTTTTGAAATTTGAGCTGGGATTGACATTATATATCTCAAGATCTTGAACCCTGATATAGGTTGTGGTTTGAGCTGTTGGATTGTATAGTTCTGTCTTGTGGGCTCACATCTGATTGGTTTGCTCGAGTGATTTGTTTGCCCTGAACCGCGAGGACAACCCTGATGAGAAAAGAGAGAGAGAGAGAGAGAGAGAGAGAGAGAGGAGGCCCAGGCTTTGCTGTTGTGAGCTACTACTACTGTCTCAGTGCTGCGCATGATGATGCGCCATGAATGAGCGGTCTCGCTCAATCTAGGACCATGTGCTCCGTGCGGCAGATTGCCTCGTCGTCATCATCCCCTGCTGCGTCGTCCTCTGTACAACATGGACGCAGCTGCGGCTGCTGTTGCTCATCCATGAATAGATTCTGTGCCGTGTCCTGCAGACTGCAGTGTCACCTTTTCAGCTGCTGCTGTGCTCACTCGTTTCCCCATGTGCTCATCATTGAGCATCCTGGCCTCCTGATCAGATGAGATGAGATGAGATCAAAAGTGGAGAAGAACGGTAAAGGTGGCGGATCCGCTGTCTGTTTTGCGCAGATTGTGCCTGCTGGTACTGGTACACCCCCTGACGGCAGCTTGAATGCCGGCAAATTTAGGGATTGGGATTGCATGCATTGGATTGATTGAATCCCAATTGAATTGCAGCTTCAGATCGGTCGGTTGGTATGCTAGGTATCAATGCGTTTCTGGGACTATTGATTGTGTGTGCTACAACTGTTTGTATTGGCATGTTTGGACGCCACGCAGGTTTTTTTTTTTACTACTGTAGTACTGGACGTTTCAATTCTTTGCAATGTGCGGTACCTGCAGTGGACAGTGGAGTTAGAGCTAACATTTGGATCTTGTTTCGCTTAAATTGGACACCAGAAGATGTGGATACTTACAAAACTACAAGTAAAAATAGCATAATACGACTTCCTTGGTCCTACTAAAGATGTGTTTGGTAAAACTCTTCTTGACGGGGTCAACTAGAGGAGTAGGAGTCATAATTTGTGGATCATCTAAAACGGCTCTAGCTTTGTTTTTATTGAAAAAACAGCTCTTTTACGTAGAATGTTTGATAGGATCGCCTGGAGGAGCCAGAGCTAGAGCTGGAGAGGGGTCAAGTCCTAAAGCTCTAGCTCTAGTAATATACAAAATGAGTAGACAAATTCTGGTAAGGTGGGTGGTTACATCAGACGCACGATTGAGAGTACAGAATTATTGTTAGCTTCCTAGTCTTTTCCTCCCAAGAATCAGAAGGGAGAACATTCAGAACTTTTCGATGAATTATTGAGTCCAATCAGGACGAACTTTACAGGCTCTTATACATATATACTTTTTTTTAGCGCGACTCGGGTCTAGTCATGACACTGAAGGAAAAAAAACACATGTAACGTCACCCATGCTTTTTCCGTGAAGACATCTTGACTCGGTCCAACAAGAGACGTCTCCTACAATATATACTACTGTTTAGTTCACCCCAAAAATCAAAAACTTTTTTAAGATTTTCCGTCACATCAAAACTTGCGGCACATGTATGAAGCATTAAATATAGATAAAAACAAAAACTAATTGCACAGTTTGTCTGTAAATCGCGAGACGAATTTTTAAGCCTAGTTACTCCATGATTGGACAATGTTTGTTAAATAAAATGAAAATGCTACAATGTCAAAATCTAAAAAATTTTTGGATCTATACAAAGCCAAGTACTAGTACTTAGGAGGGGTCAATTACTTGGATCCAATGAAATGACGCAACACGACACGACGGCACTTTTGTCACGTTAATCTACTTGGCCGGCCAATAAACTAGGGTTTATGTCCCTTGTTTAGGACACCTAATGGCTGATGTAACCACAAAAAGATACGCGTCAGCCGGGCTAACAAAAAAAAAAGGGTTACTAGCTAGTTATGAATCAAACGACGACCTTGACATGATCTCCGGAAGATCACAGGCAGGAAGCGACAGAAAGGAATTGGACTGGGAGCTCAGGAGTTGTTGGAAAGCATCACCGGAAAGAATCGTTATAATATATGTGCTTGTAAGTTGGAACGCAACAATAATTTTAGGTCCTGCATCATTGACTAATTTATGGTGCAACCTTCATATATATGAGTACTTGTATAGTATAAGTTGCTAGATGGGGTTGAACATGGAAAACTTCAATGGTTCTAGTGAAAATTCGAGAAGATTGTTACAAGTTCAGGAATCCAAATTAGTGTTACTCTACAACAGTTTGCAGATGTAATTAATAGGAGTTGCAGCAGTACAGACAATAATGGTCTCTTGATACCTCACAAGTGACAGAATTTACAGCATGCTAATTTATATACAATAAAAATATCGCAACTGACTTTTTTGAAAAAATAAAATAAAAAAATCTCACAAATAAAGTGTTTAAAGTCAACGGTAGAGATGAAATAAAAATGAAGTAGACCTAAAGGTAAATTCTCAGAAAAGCAACGGGATTATATTCGTGCTCATTGCAAAGGCGGACCAGACACCTAACCGGTTGGATCACCAATAGCTAGCCAGCAAGGGATTCTTCTTGTACACATGAATGAAAAAGATGAGAAATCCAAAATATGCCGGCCACCACACTTTCACACTTGTGGATGCACATCCATCCATGGATGCCCACTCTCCTAGCTAGCTCAGGGAATAAGTCCTCGGTGTTAATAGGAGGTGAATACAACCATTTGTTGTTCAATATTACTTACAAGAAATGAGGTTGTTTTTGACAAGTGCTAATCTTAATTTTTTTTGTAGGCGCTATTGAAAGGAACACATTGGTTATGTCAACGAGCGCAGTTAATTACATAGATGTAAAGACAACAAAGAACACATCTTTCAAATTCATTGAGCACTAGAGACATGCTCTTTGTCTTGTTTGGATGGCCACAATATTAATTGGAGCTTTGAGATGGACACTTTTTACTTCTTATTATCTTTGGTATGATTCTCTTGGTCTCAAGAGATGAAGTTGGGCTTGTCTCCTTTCTCTAAAAAAATAGTGAAAATCTAAAGATGATAGAATTTGAGTCGTTGAAGGTGGGTTGTGCACCCAAGAGCGATAAATTTAGGTTTATTTTTAGGTTAACAATAAGATATAGCGATTGTGTAATGGACACCTCAAAATCAACAATATTTTCAACACAATGTGTTAAAATATTTGCGTATTATTGAAAATGATGAAAAGCTCAGCCAAGATAGAGTGCAAGGCTACTGTGCATAAGCCTAAAAGATCGTGCCTTCTACGATTTTTTTGACCAAAAAAGACTAGGGGGAGATCCCATACTGTGAGAATTTTTATATTAATTAGGGGGTTTGTCTTTGTTGTGGTCGTTTGCTTGCTCATGTTGTTAGTAGATTTGCCTTAGTTAGTTTTTATATTTGTTCTACTGCTCTTGTTTTGTGTTACTCTAAAGTCGTTGTTTGTTCAGCCTGGACCTTCTTATCAATATAATTGGCAGCACTACCAATTGATTCACTTCAATAAGTAACTTCAGGTAAACTTAAGTATTATTACTCCTTTTCCTTCAAAATGTCTATTCGACAATTAAGATAGACAAGCCTAGTAGCTAGCAATAAATCCAGTAACCCAAGCGTCCATTTGGATCCTTTCATTAGGGCTAAATTTGAATCTACTTCATGAACTAGGCTATTTAACTTATGTTCCACCACTTTTTATAAATCTTAAGTATAAATCTGTGTCAAATTCAAAAGGTAAGAAATGAAAATAGAAATAGTAAGAAACAGAAAGTGAGATTCGCCGCCCGATCTCCTTCACTCGTCTCTGTCTCTCTCTCGAGTCACCACACTAAAGGCTTCTTGTGGGGATCCTCATGTTCGTCAAGCTTTCACCCGCGGCAAGGAACATGATTCTTAATTCTTAAAACTGGATCGGATACGAACAGATATGATTGATATTATATTTGTTTTCATATTTCTGGTCGAATTCGGATTCGAATACGGATAATATCAACCATATCGGATAAGATAGGATTAGATGTCGACATCATAAATATATGATTTAAATATTCAAATACGGATACGAAATCGGATGCCTCTAAATAAATTCAGCCACGAATACAGTCGGAAAATATCTTTACCGTTTTCATGTCATGCGCAAAGACGATGTATGGAACCCGATCCATTCTTCCACTCCCACCAGGGGTGAAAAAAGTTGCATTTTTGCTATTGCTGCAAGCATCGTCTGGTCGTCCTCACTTTTCACCCAACCAACCATGGCATGCACATTGGCAGCAGTATGGCACAGCACCAGCAGGAAGCAGCCTTTTGATAGACTTTTTGGAAAGGAGGATCGTGATGAGGCCGAAAAGAGGCGGTCGACCATCATGGCATCTGATCTGACTTGACCCCATGGCTTTTTCAGCCCTCCTCCCCATAATTGCCATTGCGTGGCAATGGGAGTCCGAAGGAGAATCCTGCCCGGACCCGGGTACGAACGTCCGTGGGTCTCTCTGGTCTTAAGATCTCATCATGCTTGGGTTGCTGCTGTGCTGTCAACAAAGGCAGGCAGGCAGGCAGGCAGGCAGCTATAGTAGTGCCTACTAGACCTCCGTCCCTAAATGTTTTGGCTCCTAAGAAACAACTTTAACTAAACATATATTAAAAAATAATAATATTTAGATATATAATTTGTAGTATTGAATAGATATTTAATGCAGTTTTTTTATAAATTTATTTAAAGATAAAAATATTGTACGTATTTTCTATACTCAAGTCAAAGTTATCGATAGGTAAATCGTGACAACAAATATTCAAATATTTAGGAAAGGAGTAATTCTTTTCATGCATCTAAGGTTTTGTCAAGTTGGTGAAAATTTTTCGCTTTGGTGACAGTAGCATTTTTTTTGTATTTGGTAATTATTGTCCAATCATGAATTAACTAAACTTAAAAGATTTGTTTCGTAAATTACAGTCAAACTATGTAATTAATTATTTTTAAACTATATTTAGTGTTCTATACATGTGCTGTAAGATTTGATGTGACGATGAATTTAGAAAAAAATTTAGAACTATAAACAAGGCCTAATCCATCAGGATTGGAATGCAGAAGGGATCAGGTACCTTTTCTTTTCTTTTTGAGCCTAGGATCTTTTTTTTCTTTTTGAGGCCCTGTTTAGTTCTCTACCAAAAAAATTTTTATTCATCCCATCGAATCTTTGACACATGCATGGAACATTAAATGTAGATAAAAAATAAACTAATTATACAGTTTAGTTGAAAATCACGAGACGAATCTTTTAAGCCTAGTTACTCCATGATTAGCCTTAAGTGCTACAGTAACCCACATATGCTAATGATAGATTAATTATGCTTAATAGATTTGTCTTGTAGTTTTCTGACGAGCTATGTAATTTATTTTTTTTATTAGTTTCTAAAAATCTCTCCCGACGTCCTTTCGACATATCCGATGTGACACTAAAAAAAAATTCATCTCTAATTTAAACAGGGTCTGAGTCTAGGATCAGGCACCTTTCTGCCTTTATGAACGGGTCACTTTTGCTCTGACTGAAACCCCATGCTATTGCTACTTGCTAGCTGTTCTCTGATGGGATCGGATAGGGTTGAGGAGGGGATTCGACAAGCTGCATGATGTACGCGGCGATCTATCATGCTCGATCCATCCTTGTTCTTTCCTTCCCACTGCTCGTAGCATTGATCTGTTATCCCCAAAACGAAAATTAATTCCAGATTCAACTAAAAGACACACAGGGAATAATGAAAAATTCACTATATATATCAAGGCATAACGACAGTAGTACTATTCTTTAGCAAAAGATGAATTGATAAAAAGGAAAAGGAAAAAGGTGTGGTATGGGAGGAACTGAGCATGCATGTTTCCTGCAAGAGATCGACAAGAGTGTGTACAAATAATGAGATGACAGATTTGTAGTGACATGGTCGTCGCATCTGCGAGCAGTGGGGTTTTCTTTTGTTTGACAAATTAAAAAAGCTGGCTGGCTCCCTGTGGAGAGATGGAATCCACGGCCACAAGCAAACCTTGGTCAAGCGTCTCCTGATTGCACACTGACCTTTTTAGCTCGGTTTTCTCATCCAGTTTCGTATCATCTTGCGCAACTTTCAAGTTAGGCGTTGTGTTCGCAAAATTTTTTGGCTTTATCTATTGTAATACTTACATTTATATTTAATAATTATTCAATACTTACATTTATATTTAATAATTATTATCCAATCACAGACTAAGGGTCTGTTTGGTTGAGTGTGGTAAAGTTTACCGTTCATCACATCGAATGTTTGGACATATGTATGAGATTCGATGTGACGGAGAATCTTGTAAGATTTTGAGAACTAAACAAGGCCTAAATATAGATTATTTATGAAACTAAAAACACAGGTAGAGAGTAATTTGTGAGACAAATCTTTTGATTCTAATTAGTCTATGATTAGACACTAATTATTAGATAAAACAAAAATGCTAACCTTTAACAACCGTAACCAAACATCCCTAACTAGACTCAAAATATTCATCTCCTAAATTATAAACAAACTGTATAATTAGTTTTTATTTTTATCTATATTTAATATTCTATACATATGTCTAAAATTTTAATGTGATGGATAATCTTGAAAATTTTTGAAAGCACGTCCTAGTCAGAATTTGATAGAAAGTAGTGGTCCTGTTTTTCTCTTTCTTGTTTCTTCAACGGCATGGGCCTTTTTCTTTGCTGATTTTTCCTACAGTATCTCTGCATGTTTATCTACATTCACTACATACAGGTATTCCATTTTTTATATTCAGGTCAACAGAAGCTGTATCTTTCAGTTCAACAGTATTTAAACTATGTTATATACTCCCTCTATTTCAAATTATAAATCATTTCAAGAATCATGAAGAGTTAAAGCATCTCAAGTTTGACCAAAATTATAAAAAGAAGTACAAAGATTTATGACATCAAATAGATATATTATTAAAATATAATTGATGAAGAATCTAATGATACTTAGATAGTATCATAAATGTTATTATCTAATTACATAAATTTAGTCTAACTTGGCATGCTTTGACTCTCAATATTCTTGAAATGACTTATAGTTCGGGATAGAGGGAGTATATTAATTATAGTGATGTTACAAACTAAACTAAGCATGAACAAACTTGTTCGAGTTTAAGTGCTGGGTAGTAGTGTTGGTTGAATTGAAATTAACCGGAGAAAACTAATCACTGAGGTTGTGAAGTAGTAGTCCATTTTGAGAAGGTTTATGAGCCCCTTTGACATTTGATTGCACTGGTCATTTGATCGGGTCAATTTGAACGGGCCTCGTTTGATAAGCCCGTCGTGTGTCTTATAAGCCATATTTTTAGTGTTTTTTTTCATAATAAATCAATAAATAATATTTCCAGTCATGATTTTTTAGATCAGCGAACAACTATAGCAAGTGAAAAAGTATCCATACATCTTTAAGCATGAAGGATGGATATTTATAAGTAAAACTATTTAGTAATATTTTTTTCATATAATAAATTAGAGAATAATATTTTTAATTATGGTTTTTTAACCAAGCAAGGTGATCATGAATGGAGAGCAAAGCAGCACATGACCAAACCACACGTTAGGTCCGGGGAGGAAAAGCAAATAAATGGATGCACATGGAAGGAAGTGCAATTGGGTCGGGACGTGGGGCCCACCCCTCCTTTTCATTTTTAAAGCCTCACCTGTCCTTTCTTGCTTGATTCTACGAACCTGTAAAGGCATGCATCTTTGCATCCGCCATCCATCTTTTCCGACTCTTTTTTTTTTCCCTTCTGATATTTGCCTTCCAAGAAACGGCTCTTCTGTTATCATCGATAGATCCGGTGTGGCCGACCTCCCAAGTGGCCTCCAGTGTGCCGCTCCCACACTCAATACATGAGCATGATCATCTAGCTCGTTGACTGAATCATCTCTTGAGCATTAATAAAAAGGAAGCCCGTTTCAACACTGGTGTGCATGGTTATTTGTCTAGGGCTAGGGGATTTGATTCCTGGTTTTGGATCAGTGCACATGTTGCAGATTTGCAGCTATAGTTAAGAGTTGTGCCTGTGGCTAGGGCCGGCGCTGGGGCTCCTTTTGAGGCCTTGTTTAGTTCGTGAAATTATTTTAGTTTAATTATCGTAGTATTTTTATTAGTATTTGGTAATTATTGTCCAACTATAGATTAATTAGGTTCAAAAGATTTATCTCGTAAATTATAGATAAACTATGTAATTAGTTTTTTATCTACACTTAATATTTTATACATGCGTCTAAATATTCTATGTACTGAAAAATATTTTTTAAAAAAAATTAGAACTAAAGAAGGTCTGAATTGAACTTGAAAGATGGGGTGGCCAATGCAGGTCGCATTGAGAACGAACTAACTAGAAAAAGGGTGTGGTCCAAGTGGAACCACTTTGTCTGTCACTAATGCTAGGGGGCATATGTTTAAAGAGGAAAAACTAGAAACACGGCTGGCAATTATACTCTCTTTAGATTAGTAGAAGTTGTTTTGGAGAACGATACAATCTCTAAAACAAAACTTTGACATTTTATTTCTATAAAAACATTTGTTAAAAATTGATATATTTGTATGAAAATATTTTTTTAAGATAGATACTCATATATTTTCACATTTCTAAACTCAACAACTTAAAAGTTATTCATAACTTATATTCTTAATGTTTGACCCAAATGTTATCTAAAACAATTTTTACCAATCTAGAGGGAGTAAAAACTTTTCTTATCCTCGAGAAGGCATTGCGAGAGTGAGGGAGAATATGCATGACATCCCATCCTATGCTCTATATTTGGATCCACCTAACTAAAGTTTAGGTAGCTAAAATTTCAAAGCTAAACTTTAGCCAGCTAAGAGCCTGTTTGGATCTAAAATCTTTTTGGATTTGGACACTGTAGCACTTTCGTTTGTATTTGATAAATATTATTCAACCATGGTCTAACAGACTTAAAAGATTCGTCTCACGAATTACAGTCAAACTGTGCAATTAGTTATATTTTTTACTATATTTAATGCTCAATGCATGTGCCGTAAAATTCGATATGATGGGAAATCTTGTAAACTTTTAGAATTTTGAAGACATCTAAACAGGGCCTAAGAGCATCTTCAAGAGTACCCATATCCCTTTTCCATCTATGTCTTTTTGAGAAAAACTGTAAAACTCATCTCCAACGGTAGCTTATATCCCTTTCTCATCTATTGGCAATTGGAAAATAAGCTGACATCGTGCGCAAAAATGTGTGCAGCCTTTGTTGCACGCATCGCTCTTCCCCACGTTGTTTCTATAGGTGAAAGGGTGTGACAAAGAATAGAGAGTAGGAAAGGGTTCCTGATGTAAATATACAAGAGAAAAATAATACATAAAACAGGTTATGATAATTTAGAAACAATATAGTATTCCTGATGTAAAATTATCTTTTATTTTAAGAATGGATTATTGCAAACTCTTGGAGATGATCTTCTTTTTTTCTCCCAATACCTTTTCTGGTTGGAGATGCTCAAAAAGCCAACTAAAAGTTCTCCTAGCTAAATCTTAGCTAGGTGTTGGTTGAATCCTCTAACTAATAGACTCAGCTAATAAATTTTAGCTGAGTTTAGCTAGAAGGCCGCACTACTATAGAAAATATTTTGCGAGTCCTTTTGGAATAGACCTCCGAGGCGGGTAGGATTTTCAACCGCCTCGGTTAATGCCTACCATTAATCGAGGCAGTTATTTTTTATTAACTAAGGCATTTACAATAATCGCCTTGTAAAATCAATTAATAGAGGCGGGCAACTTAAACATGCCCGCCTCGGTTAATGCTCGCCTTGGTTAATGTATTTACCGAGGTGGTTGAAAGCCCTAGTTTGGTTTTGGATAATTGATGAAACCCCAGTACTAACCTCTATACTAAGTGTGTGTAGACTTAATAAGGTTGGTACATGCCAAGTGATGGAGCAAGTGATGATCATGGTGACGATGGTGATGACCACAAGATGATCAAGTGCTCAACATGGAAAAGAAGAAAGAGAAAAACAAAACCCTATGGAGATCAAGGCAAAGGTATTGCTTAGGGTTTTGGTTTTGGTGATCAAGACACCATAAAGGGTGTGATCACATTTAGGATAGATAGCCATACTATAAAGAGGGGAATTCTTTGGCTAAGCGGTTATCAAGTGCCACTAGGTGTCATTGTTCATGTGCATGCATTTAGAACCTAGTGAGCTAACTTAACTCCTTCGAATAAAATATTTGTGAAAATGCTAACACACGTGCACATGTTGGTTTACACGTTGTGGTGTTGGCACACTTTGAGAAGGAGGTGGAGTTTGAAGTGTAGAGAGAGGATGGGTTCCTCTCTCTCTCCCGCCGAGCTTGCGAGGCGGGATTCGGCGTTTTTCGAGAAAATGAAGTGCATATTTTCTATTGCGCTGGTGAGAGTTTTGGAGAAGTCGCGGGAGTGTTCCTCGCAGAGAAACACTCACCGGACGCTAGCTGTTGAGGCACCGGACGCAGAGGCTGTGCGTCCGGTGTGCTGTGGTGCTAGGGTTAAGCACCGGACGCTAGGGAGCTTCTGTTCATGCGTCTGGTGCTATCTGACTTCGGTCGGAGTGTTTGACTGGGAGCGTCCGGTGGTTAGCGTCCGATGTGCGGGCGTTTTGCGACCCTCTCTGCGCATGGGTCCAGTGAGCACCGGACGCTACCGGTGCTTAGCGTCCGGTGACCCGCAGGTTTGCGGAACTCTCTGCGCATGAGTCCGGTGTGCACCGGACGCTTGCTCAACATCCGGTGCACTGCAGGTGACCGTTAGACTCTGACACGAGCGTTTCAAAAGGTGACACGTGGCTGACGTTGGAGCACCGGACGCAGGTGTTGAGTGTCCGATGCCCCTTTAAGAGCGTCCGGTGACCCCGAGTTTTGCCCAGTGAAAGAGTCAACGGCTCTATTTGTTTGAGGGGCTATAAATACGTGTTTGGCCTGCTTGGGGCTTACTCTCTTGGCATTCTAACATACTTTACATCCTTGTGAGCCTAAGCAAACACCTCCCACTCATCTCCTTCATAGATTAAACATCTTTGTGAGATTGGGAGTGATTCCAAGTGCATTTGCTTGAGTAATTGCATCAAGTGGCACTTGGGGATCGTTCTAGCTGCGGTTTTCTCGTTACTCTTGGTGGTTGCCACCACCTAGACGGCTTGGAGCAGCGGAGGAGCTTTGGCACGAGTTGGTGATTGTTCGTGGCCATCTCCCGGTGATTGTGAGAGGTTTGTGCCTACCTCGGCGGAGAGCCAAAGGCAACATTAGTGGATTGCTCGTGTCATTGAGCTACCTCACTTGTGGATAGGTTCTTGTGGTGTCCTAGTGAGGACGAGGTTCGTGCTACACCTCTTAGCTACCGAACCACCAAGTGTTGGTCGACACAACGGGGACGTAGCGTGCCGGCAAGCACGTGAACCTCGGAAGAAAAATTGGTGTCTCAATTGTGTTTGATTGGCATTCTCCCGGTGCTTGATTGCTTATATTGGTGATTCGTTCATCCCCTACTCGGTGGTATAAATATCTCATCCTCTCTTTTACATTCCCGCAAACTAGAGTAGCTTACTTACTTGCATAGAAACTTTAGGTAGCTTTCTAGTGTAAGTAGTGACATTGCTCTTTGTGTGCCTAGTGATTACATCAACTAGAATTGTCGGATAGGTGGCCTGCAAACACCCCTTTAGAGCTAGAGCAAAAAACTTCGCTTTGTTTTTTACTAACCTCTTGCTCTAGTGAGTTTGTAGAATTTCTAAAATAGGCTATTCACCCCCCTCTAGCCATATTAGGACCTTTCAGTGGTTACATTATAAAGCCCGCCTCGATAAATATTTAGCCCAGATAGCCCATCTAGGCCCGATAATGGGTTTCTAATATATATACTGTGAACACACCAAACCCTAAGTCCACTCCCACTCCTCCCCTCCCTCTCCCTCAGTTTTGCGGCAGCCCCATCCCCTCGACATGAATAGATCGAGCACGCCTCTCTCTCACTCTCTCTCCCTCCTTCCACTCTCTCTTCCTCCCGTCGACAACCTCCTCTCAAGCTTCTCTCCCACCGACGCCTATCTCCCTCCCTTATTCCCTACCACGGCAGGCGCAGGCAAATCGAGTGCGCGGGCGCAGCACCACCTCCCGGCGGAGGTGTAGGGGCGCGGTCCCTCTAGCGGCGACATGGTGTAGGAGGCGCGGCCCCTCCAGTGGTGCCAAGGGGGCGCAGCCCCTACCAACTCCGGCGGCGCGGGGGGCGTGACCCCTCCTCCAGCTGTGGCATGAGGCTGGATCCGGCTTCTCCTGCATGGATCCACGCGTGGGGCAGCTAGATCCGGGCGGCAGCGGGGCTCTTGGCTTGGATCTGGTGTGCGGTAGTGGCGGCGCTCCTCCGATGATAGTAGTTGTCCAGGGAGCGGCAGTTGCAGCGACCCATAGATGGACTCGTCGGGCCTGTCTGTGGATTTTTTTTTCTTTTTTTTGATTAACCGAGGCAAACAGTGAAATGCCTCGAAAAATACCTCTATTTATTGTGACCTTTCATCCGAGACATTTTTGTTACCTGCCATGGTAAATAAAAAATGTCCACCACGGAAAAGATTTTCTGTAGCAATGCCGTTTGAAAAACATTTTTTGGAAATGTCACATGTTGCTTAAAACATGCATGATAGCACGGTCACATATGCTCCTTTTTTTGTGCTTATTAATAAGGTGTCTAACAGGGTCGTAGTACTTTCTGTACCCATTTGCATCGGAGGGAGTCTAGAGGAACTCATTTTTATACATACATGTGCTTATTAACGCTGTAGCGATATTCTGTGTTCGAAGCACTCCATGTTTGGAGGAGTACGTTACGTGCCATGCCACCCACCTGACAGCACCTTAATTAATTTCGTGACTCCGTGCTCGTACCATGTGCCACAGCATGAATGTGCTCTCCGGAAGAACACCGTACCCGTACCGCCAGGGCCGCTAGCTAGGCAGGCAGGCAGGCATGCATGAGGCATGTCTCCGCGCTCGTCTATGCTTGGATCTTTGCACGCAAGCGCCAAGCAGACGCGCTCGCAACGCCTGCTGCTGCCTTTCTCACTTGTCACGCACACGTACGTACGTCTCCCCGTAGGAGTACGTACATCCTGCTCCTATTCATTCACTACGTAAGTACATACGGGAGACAAAAAGGCTGTGATTGCACTGACCGAAACACGATCTCCAGGGCCGTCTCTAGGGGGTGGACAGCCGGTGCGACGGCTGAGGGCCCACGGCGCTAAGGGGTCTATAAATATATATGTAATATATATATATATATAATAATTAGTATATAGATTTATCTAATTTTTTGGAGGTTTATACAGATATTATAGAAATTTATCAATTAATTTTAAAAAATTCATTAATCAGCACGTCATACACATCCACCTATTGCTAGTATTGCTTCATATTCTCGCTTGATCGATTAGTTGAGCAAATCAATGTTCCTCTTTATTGTCTTCTCGTCCTATTGCCCAATCGTCCAATGCAACAATGTGGCTCCATGATACGCTAACACCACACGTCGGCACACGATGTCACTACTAGACACTGGAGCAGGAAGAGTAAGTGCATAGCTGATCGAGAATTCACCAATTTTGTTATTAGTATTTCATGATAGGGTTCTAAATTTCTAATTCTATTCTATTTATTTATTTGTTGTACTATAATTACCTTTTATAAACTAAAACATATGGTGCAAATTAATTTTTTTAGTTGTACTATATATTTTATATATTTGATATATAAAAAAATATTTGATAGGTCCCTTACACAGGGCCGAGACGGCGATCTCGTTACTGCACGCCCGTCGTCTCGGTGGGGGGCTGTCTGTAGGAGAAGTACAGCAACTGCGCCTGCAATTTGCAACGATGGAAAGAAGCAAGCAACTGTGATCCTGTGACTGTGATCGAGAGAGTCACGCGCCAACATGACTCATCACTCACCTGTGCTCACTGCTCAGTGCTGTGCATCAAACTGTGAGGAACTGACCCAGATGCTGCCTGCTTCTTCATTGGGCACGCTAGCTAGCTACACCTACACTCCTGTGTACTAATGTAGTACTCCTACTCCTGCTTCCTCTATATACGTGCCATGCTCTGGAAGCTCATCATTCTAGTGAACTATACAAATTATTGAACAAATTCCAACTAGAATCATTCCAGTGACTCAATTTAGAGCAACCGAACAAGCACTCAGCCATGAGTCCTGGCTCAGGGCATTGTTTTGTTTTGCTTTGCTTTGCCCTATAACTCTAACGTGAAATTTGCTCCGCTAAAAGTCTAGTGTGTGTCTATATATATATATATATATGCGAGGACAGATTATTGTTGGACTTAGGTTATCATTAGGAGGCAAATCCGATGGGGCTTATGTTGTGATCAGCCTTGCTTAGCCTCTCCTTCATGTTTTAGAAGGAGAAAGAAGAGAGAGCCTGAAGAAGAGAGGAAAACAGGAGGAATAAGAAAACCTCCTTGCAGCTTGTTGTGTGATCTTATCTTTTCAACTTCTCTTTTTCCTCTTTTTGCTAAAATTTTCTAACAAATTCTTGGAGTAACTTCAACAAGAGCCCTCAAATTCATTCTAACACAGATTGACACCTATGATCCACTTTTCATCATCTTTCCTTTCTGAGCCAGGGGCGCAAACTTCTTCGGCAGATATGGCGGTACCAGTATCTTCTTGCTTGGGCGGCGTGCAGGCGGGAAGGGAAAGGAGCCACAGAGGGGAAGCCATCGGGAAGGAAGGAGCTAGGACACAACCTCTTAGGTATATTTGACTGCACCGGTGTCTTCTTGCTTGGGAGGCGCATGGATGGGGCTGCACGCACAAGCGAGGGAAGTGGGAAGCGAGTGTAGGTTTCTATCACAAGCGGGAAAGAAGCGTGCGCACAAGAAACTATTAGAAACGATAGTTCCAGGACTTCGACTAGAGCCCCTCGGAACGAGGCGTGGGAGGGGGCTTTGAAGGCCCTTTAAAATTTTAGGACCCTAGTAGGGATCTGTTGAAGTGTAGTTTTTTCTCTCTCAACACTTTAAAGTAGGATGATGACTCAAGTAGAGACCCTTCTAAAATTGCTCTAGGCTAAAAAAAAAGCAAGACATAATCCTTTCTCTCCATCCTCCACTTTCTATCTAGAGTTGAAAGAAAAGGAAAACTGCCATTCAAAGCCAAGCTGTTGCATCATGATGATCACTTTCGCTCCACATGGGACGAGGGCCATAAAAAGGTGAAGTCACAAACAAGTGACGGCGAGATCAATAATCAATCAATAACAAACAAAAAATATAAATAAAAAAGAGAAGGAGACGCATGAACCCATTAGCAACTAAAAAGCCTGGGCAAAAGGCAACTGACAGTGCCCATCCAGTCACACACACACGGCTTGCTTGCTAACCTTTTCCTCCACCATGCATGGTGACTGACTAAAACGTATTACCTACGACCCCTCGCATCAGCGGTATGGCCGCCCAATCATTCAGTGACAAGTGGACCCCCTGAAAGCCAAGTTTATCTGCCGCCGTCTGAGAAGGTTGCTGATGCTGATCCAACAGCCCAACAACGGACGCCCCTCTCTCTCTCCCCCATGTCAGTATAAGACAAAAATGGTGCGAGACTTTATCTTTTTGTCACATGGAAAGGAGCTTTAAACAATCGCCATGCCTTTTGGAAAAAGCTTTAGTGACCCTGCATGATCAGACAAACAAACCGATCGAGGGAGGGCTGCAAAGTACAGATCAAAGTTAATAATAGACCCAACTTGATGGATTAAACAAGACTGGCCATGGCTACATGTACCCACAATAAACGAGTGGATGCGTCGCTGACAGACGGGCCCCGCATCTAGAGATCCTTATGGTGATCGGCAGTCTAATTTGCTGGCTGAGAGTTTCGGTGGTACAATTTTCTTAGGGTGACTCAGGCAGGCCGGCCTCTAATCAGCACTTAAACATTATTACTAATACTATAAACAACCATGGAATGTTTCCAAGTTGATTCGAGTTCGTGATCTGCCACATCAGTGTGGGCCCGCAATTAGGCCAAAAAGTGGCCATTTGGTTTTTGGACCAGGAGGAGGGGATTTTTCCATGGAGAAAACAACAAGATACCTCAGTTCCAAATAAGAGTGGTGTTGGTGGATCAAGCCATGCCACATGACTCACACACATTAAATAGCTTAGACTAGGTATGGGTGGCAGGGCGCCACCGAATTGGCCACATGACATACCGAAGGAAGGTAAAACAAAATCTCTGATGATTTTTTATTTTATTTTATTTTTTGGAAATAAACTCAAGTGGCAGTAGTGATGTAGAGGAAGCAACAGGTGTAAAACAGACGAACCACAGCATAAAGCGGTAGTAGTGATCTGTGTGGTCAACCTTTAACCTCTCAAAAGGGGATATAAAGCAGAAATGTTGTCACATGTAAAGTAGTGAGAAAACAGGAACACCTTTATGTACTTACTTTAAAAACATTTTCTGGGGAGGAATTATTGGATATTAGGTTTCGACATGGACCGCAGCATGGCTGAGATTCATCACTCAGTTCAACCTTGAAAACGATATTCGGAAATGGGAACTAGGCGAAATGTGATAAAAAATAATAGAAGTCGGCAATAGCAATAAACTTTTCTGAACAAAAATGAGGGACCACACGTGTTTCTTCATTTAATCAATTTGGACCACTATTCTGCAGCCGAAAGACAGCTACGGAGTAGCTATGAATATGTGTCCCATTTTCCAACAGT
Source organism: Sorghum bicolor (assembly GCF_000003195.3). Taxonomy (NCBI): domain Eukaryota; kingdom Viridiplantae; phylum Streptophyta; class Magnoliopsida; order Poales; family Poaceae; genus Sorghum; species Sorghum bicolor. The sequence goes on along the minus strand of NC_012876.2, from coordinate 14,461,153 downwards.
AGCCTTCCACAGAAATGCAAGACATATAGGAAGCTGAGGAGGATGTATTGATACATTCACACCAAACAAAGCAAACACCTCTGAGATCTCCCAGAAAATAAAAATCATATATAGGAAGCCACTTGATGCAAGCTCAACAGTTTATGCATCACAACTGCTCTGATAGGAGTCGAGTTTGATTGAGGGCTACATCATTATTTACTTTCCTCTACACCAACAACCCTTGCAACATTAGCAAGTGCAAAAGAGAAACCTTTTTTTTTTAGTTTCAAGGAACATAGCTACATATATTATCATCAAAACTATAGATCACATCTTTTTTGTTATAAAATCTATAACCTCCATGCCTATTTGGTAGTCAAAGGGATGTTCACCCTTCCTCCCCTATGTGCTTCATATAGTAACCTCCCCCTGAGTTCCTCCCCAATATGTACATACCTACCATACAAAAGAATGTACTTCCCCCAATTCCCTCCCTACATGCCATCAATGGCGATCGGTACCGTCGCTGGTAGCCCTTCTCGCCCCCCTCCCCACCTTGGCAATGCCTTGTCTGTGACTGCTGCAAGTCGGACAACAGCACGGCCACTGTAGTGCTTCACGTTGCGCCACAATCGTTCGATGCTGGGCATAAGCACTTTCTCTGCCCAATCTTCAAGCTTCTCGTCAGTGAGCCAGATGCTGCCTGCCATATGATCAACAGCGTCTTCATCGATTCTGAATGAGTTACTGCTCCTGATGACTGAGTCGAATTTCGCTGATATGCAATCTGTGACAGTCTTCCTAAATGGTGCAAAGTCAACTGGCCGAAACACAATGGCATCGTCAACGAGATTCAACAAATCACAGTCAGGGTCTGGTGTTGAACACTTGACTGCAAGGTGCCCTTTCTCCTGATCTTGTTCCACAGAGAGATCACTGGAATTCCGTGAGCCCTCAGTGTCATCCAATGCCCCAACTGCTAAATTGAGGTCAAGTGATAGACCAGGCCCACCGGACAATTCTTTGGCTACCTTTGCTGGACGAGCATCATCACATAGCCAATCCGCTCGGTGCTTAATCTGCTTGTCCCCAATAGAAAGCTCCAGCTGCCAATTAGAGCTTGCTACCTCAAACATCCTTCCTTCATCTTGGAGCAATGTTTCAAACTTTGGTCTCCTGAGTTCCTCAGGTAACCAATTCGTGGTGAGAACAAAGACGACATTGCCAAGGCTGACCTCACGTCCCCGAGAGTCTGGCAAGCGACCAGTCTCCATTGCCCGCTTGATCTTTCCCCGCACAACAACGTCCACTTGATCAATGCCCTCAAGAACAATAACTGAACATGGATTTTGCCGAACTGCCTCAGTGACCCGGTCAAGTGAGGTTTTCCCCCAGAAACCCGCATTACCATCCTTGCCCAGACGAGAGTCGCCACCAAAGTTTATAACCACTGGTTGAGCATTTACCATCAGCTCAGACAATGCATTCGCCATCTTCCTCTTGCCTGCCTGGTCAGGACCAACAAACAGGAGCCATATGTCTCCCCTTGTCCCGATGTTTCGCCGCTTCCCACTGCCAGTTCTGCATTGTATTACAACAGCAGCAATTGCTGAGGCAGCATCAGATTGCCAGCTGACCTTCTCTGTGAGCACCTTGAGGAGCCTTTTGAAAGACTCGATATCAGATATCCCAGCTATCTTAGCCTTTTGCATAGCAGTTAGCCCTTCAGTGTAGTTTTCCTTCTGGTCTTTCTCCACAGTAGCACCAGGATCCAAGGGACCAAGCGCAAGGTCAGTCTTCACTGGGCTGCCGGGCGGACTCTTACGAAGCTCAGATGTAGGGGTACCCTCAGGCTTGTCCCAACTGGTGTTCATCTTAAGGGTGGGAACACCACCCCTGGCAAGTTGTAGCTTGGGCTCGACGGGCGGGCGTGAAGCTAAGGCAGCCAACGGCAAGGAGACAGCTGGCGCCCCAGCACGGTTACCATGGGTACAGGCGCAAGTCTCACGCCATTTCTTCTCAAGCTCTTCGGCAGCCTCCTTCCGTTTCAACTCTTGCTCCTTGGTCTGTGAAAGCATAAATAACTATATCAATACCTTTCCATTAGAACCAAAGCTGCTTTTACGAGCTAACACATAGAAAAGACACAAACCTGTGTTTGATCACTGCTGGGCTGCATCCAGTGTGGCAAACCAGGCTTAACAGCCTCAGGGCAGGACGTTGGCTTTTCCTTCTGCTCCGCTGCGAGCTTGGCAAGCTCACGATCATAGCTACCCTTGCAAAGCATGCACATGGTTGGCTTAGCCATCAGAGGATGGTCACTCCCTGCCCCCGGTGGCCATCGGAGTGCCGTTGGTGTCAGCGGCATAGGCCGGAGCGTAGGTGATAACATCCCCACTGAGTTGCCCAAAATTCCAGTGCCTCCAGACCTATAAATTTCAATAAATTGATTTAGATCATTTGTTTTGGATCACAGAGTACAAAATTAGAAACCTATTGCATTATTAGAAAAGGCACCAAACTTTTTTGAGTAGTAGTAGCAATCATGACAACTGTAGTGAATTTTGGTTATCAAGTATAAATTAATTTTACAATTTTACTCTGGTCCAAGACAACGGAAAAACAAGCTGATACATGTTAGATGCAACAAAAGGCGAAATAGCGAAGAAAAACACACCTGAGACCTGCGCCGGCAAGCGGCGCGCTGCGGGCGATAGGCACGGCCTGGAGATCCCACTCGGCCTCCATGGTTGGGTGATAGACCTTGCATCGGAGGTAGGTGGCGCAGGCCGCTGTACCGACGGCCCAGACCTTGCCGCTTCCGAACCGCCTTAGCAGCCGCGCCATCTCCGACACCACCGCCTTGCCCGCCTCTGACGCTGCTGCCGCCGGGCCATCCACCAGCCACTTGAGATCTCCAAGATCGAGAACCACGGCGCCGTGGTCAGCGAGGAGCCTCTGGACCGAAGCGCCCAGGTCCCCGATCCTCGCCGCCATGGCGGCCTTGTCGCAGGCGAGCTTGGCGAGGTCGCCCTCGAGCGGCAAGACCTTCGCTCCGGCGAGGGCAGGGGAGCCAGCCATCGGGATCCTGCGTACCACCTCCTTCAGCACCGCGTCCGGCCCGGCGTCGCCCACGAGCACCGGGTTGCGCCGCGCCGGCTTAAGCATGACGTCGAGCACCTTGCGCGCGTCGTCCCCGCCGCCGCCTACGGCGGCCGCAAGGCGAGGGTTGATGTAGGCGTTGTCCCCGGCGCCACCTGCGACGGCCGCGAGGCGAGGGTTGATGTAGGCGTTGTCTCCGCCGCCGCCTGCGGCGGCCGCGAGGCGAGGGTTGATGTAGGCGTTGGCTGTGCCGACTCGCGGGAGCGGAGACGGGGACGGAGCCAGGGGTGTAGTTGCGGCGACCGTCGCGGTGGAGACGGCGGCGGGCGGCGGCGAGGGCGACGCGAGCGACTGCTCGATTGTGGTTTTGACGGCTGCAGAGGAGAAGGAGGCCTCGCGCATGACGCGGCTGACGGACGGGTCATCGAGGATGGAGAGGACGAGCTGCTCGAGCTCGACCTTGACGGCGAGCAGCGGCTGCTGCGCGGCCTCGGGGCACCCCCGGCGCTGCTGCGCCTGCGCGCGCTTGAGCGCCGCGACGAGCGCGTTGGACACCGGCGGCCCCGCCGCATGCGCCACCGCGGCCGAGGCCGCGGCCGGCAGCCTGTCGAGGGCGACGGAGAAGCAGAGCTCGAGGGCGCGGCACGGAAGCGGGTGCGCACCGCCGGCGCCACCACCAGCGCCAGGTCCGGCACCGGCGGCGGCCGCGCGAGCGCACGCCTGGCGCAGCAGCCCGGCCGGCGCGGCGAGCAGCGCGGCGGCGACGTGGAGCGGCGTGGTCTGGCCATGCCTCCTCCGCGCCGCCTCGTCGATGGCACGCGCCAGCGCCGCCGCCGCCTCCGGCGTGAGCGTCTGCTGGATGGTGCTGAGATCCGCCCTCATCGCCGCCGCCCGCCGCTCATCAATCGATCAGCGAGCACCGAAAAAAGAATCCCCTTTTGGCTCGGTGACCAACAGGTAGTTATTGCCCTTGCGCGGCGCCGCCCTGGAAGTCGTCGGAGGACGTCGGAGCCTCGGAGGGCGGAAAAAGGAGAGGCTTGGAGGGGAGCGGAGGCGGTGGTATCGAGAGAGAGAGAGAGAGGGCAGGAAGGAGGGAGTCAGGTGAGGGCAGAGAGAGAAGGTGAGAACTGAAGCAGTAGTAGTATAAAGAGCAGAGGAGCAGAGAGAGAGAGAAGGGGGAGGCGAATAGAATCTTCGTCTCCTACAATAACACCTCTCCCCGACGTCGCATTTCATCACCACACCATCTTCTTGTTACCCACGCGGTCCAGGGAAGGAGGTGAACATATTTTTTTTCTTTTCTTTTTTCCTTTTCTATAATCATAATTATATTGTATTGTGTATATATATTCATGTTTTTTACTGTGAGGTCCCCTGTTTATTTGATCCACTTAATTCAAAAAGTTCAAACTATTAACGCAAGACGACCTAACAAATGAAAGGAACACAAAAGGTATGTCAGGTGGTTACATTGATCATTGATATTAATATCGGATATGTATGTGAGGGGCATGAACATGTATAAAACGGAAGTGATCTTTAGTTATCTTTATCAAGCCGCAATGTAAGCAGAAATTCTAACACGCGATCGCTCCCATGCAGCGCCATCGTGTGACCATCGGAAACAAAGACGACTGTAGCGGTGGCTAGGGTTCCTCCAACTTCGGCAACTATAGAAGGGGCTAGCCAAGGGGAGGCAACCAGGGTAGGCGGTAGGAATGGTGGTCGGACGGTTTAGAGGCCCTAGCGGTCGCCAAAGTTGAAGAAGATGGTTGGAGTAGGGGAGTCTCGTGCGCAGTTGGAGAAGATAGCGGCAATCATGCTCGCCAAAGTTGAAGAAGATGGTGGCGGTGGGGAAGGGGGGAGAGGGAAAGAAGGCGACTGCCATAGGTGCTAGGGTTCACAAGAGCTTCGGCGCGCTAGGGCCCTAGGTGGTGGTCGATGGCGGGGGTGAGCAAAAGAAGGAACGATGGCAGGGCGGGGTTGAGGACGAGGACGAGCGCGGGAACGAGGATGAGGGCTGGTGGTGGAGGGCATGAGGAGGTGGTGGCGGAGAAGGGGCACGATAGGAGGTTCAAGACGGGTTGCACGATAAGTCCCTCCCAATGTAAAGGTCTAATTATGGACTCTTCCTACAATTAAAAAACACTTCAAAGCCTAATAGGTTTCCCCTAATATGATCTCATCTCTTCTATACTTCACCTCGGCGCCAGCTACCCCTCCCTTGAGTCCTCGACATTGTCACTTCCTACCCCATCCAATGTTGTGTCGCCCTCTGCACCTAGTGAGCGTAGGTTATAGCCCAAGTCACTATCATCGCCCTCACCCCTGCTTATCTTCTCCTATGGCTAATGAGCAAAGTTTTGAGGATAGGGCAAGAGAAAAAGTAGAGTAGCCGAGGAAACCTTACCAGGGATGATGACGGTAGGTGAAGAGGTCGGTGAGCCCTCAAAGTTCACCTTATAGCAATGACACTTGTCTTCACCAAGCTCACCTCGTGGTGAGGTCATGAACGATATGTGGTCAAGTAGGGCTTGCTCGCCTTCCATGATGAATTCGGTAGCGAATAGGGTGTTGCTTTCTCTGTAGAGGAGATCAAAATTGCTATGATTTGTGTTCCTTTTTATGTCTTTTATTTGCAATATTGTTTATTGAAAATTATGGAAGGTTTCATTATTCAACGACTTTTAGTAAATACCTTGGGTTTGAAAACAAGAGAGTATGGCTTTTAATGGTTTTTGTTCCATATATGTTTAATTGTGTTTGACCTATATTCAATTGTTGTGAAATTTTCATTTGTAGAATTATATCAAAGTTCAAAAGTAGTTGGACAGGAAGTAATCTTACAAGTATAGTTTTTTTCTTACCAATCATATAATTCATTATCTTCCTTGATTATTCTTGGTGTTGACTTTTGTGATATTTTAGGTATGTCCAAAATATACAATGTGTTAATGCATATCTTGAAAATTTGAAGGAGGTACACAAAACTTGTTCTTCCGAGGTATAACATATAATAATAATATCATGATATCTAGTTTTCGTGCGCGCAAGATTACGGGGCTCGGCACACACACACACACCTGTCAGCGTCGTTGATCCACGTTGCTGCTCTCCTTGGCCATCTGATTCACCCGCAACTGCCCTCTCTCTTCCCTAGCTTTGGTGGCGGCTAGGGTTTTGGCGAGCTGCACCACCCCCTTTTCCCCCAACTTTGACAGTCCTAGAAGGAAGGGACGATTTAGGGGAGGAAGGCCGACGAGGCGGTGGGGCGGCGGTCAGGCATCTTTGGGACCCTCGCAACGACAGCAGCGGTCGGGGCACCAGGTCAAGATGGGCGCACCATGGCCAGAGTTCACTAGTGCTCGTGATAGCAAGTGAGGAGGGAGAGAGGAAGAAAGCGGTAGCCACGCGCGTGCTAGGGCTTTGCCTGAGCTTTGTGACCAGAGAGCTCCAACGAAGCTCTAGCGTGCCATGGTGGGGCCAGGGGAGGTGGTGGAGGCGGGGGCAAGGGTGAGGATGGCATCACAGGATCTGGAGGTGTCTAGGGTAAGGAGGTGGTCGGGAGGCGCAGGGGAGGAGGGTGCGGGAGGATGAAAGAGAGTGTGCAGGTGAATTGAGGACGTGCACGTGCTACTTGGATCAGAACTATGATAAGTGGAGCCACACGAACTTGTAGGTACTAAAATTCCAATGATTCGCACGAACCACCCATGACTGAAATTTTAATTTTTTTGGAAGAATAGCACATCTTGCTATTTTTATGCCTCTATTCATGGGGTTTTATATAAAAATATTTTCCATAAAATGTTTAGTCGTTACACAAACTTGTAGGTTTGAAAATTCAAATCTTAGAGAAGAATAATCCTAACATTTTATGTTTGCACTTATGAGTTTTTATAAAAAATGCTTCATACAAATATCTCCTTTAAAATGTAAATTTTATTTATTCTTAATACTATTTCATAAAAAAACTTCACAGTGAATGTCAACTCGTGCATAAAAATATCATCAATCTAATGGTGAAAATCGTTTCTTGATTTGATGTTCTGTGAAGTATTGTTGTAAAAAAAGATTTTTGGTTTGTTGTCTGCATGCTAGCATGCTTCTGCATAGCATGCATGTTTTATCATATCTCTATCTCCATCTCTAAGCTCTTCTCTATCTCTATATGTATTTATATCTATATCTATATCTCTATCTTTATCTCTATCTCTATAAAATACCAGTTTAAATTATTCTATAGCCACCCAACAATTACCTGCTCTATACAGATTACGTCCGCACCATCAAATGCACCTAGAAATGCACCATCCTAAAAACATACACACCAGATTTTCTCTTCTCCATTGTCTCTCCTTACTCAACCATATACATCCATTTTTTTTATCTCTATCTCTACCCCTACAAAACGCCATCCACCCAACAATTACTTGCTCTATAGTGAAGAATTGTCCCAAAAAAAAAAGAATTTTAGGTGGGTTTCAATGCATACAAGCATTTGTTAGTGTGATAGGTTGTGTTATATTGGATTGGGTTACGTGCTTTTATTGTGAAGGTTTCCACGCATCAATGAATTTATTTATGATTGAGGGCGCGCGTCCGCAATGGCAATTTACAAATAGCTAGCTGAATAAGATATAGAAATAACAAAAAAATAAGCATTTCTGTGGAGAGCTATGTGAGCTATGAAAGAGGTATTTTTGGAAGATCGTGCTAGACTAGCTATTTAAGAGTCGCTAGCTATTTGATCTTTCTTTTTAATAACCAATAAAATTCTTCCTAGACCTGCGTGGTTTCTATGCACCATGATGATAGCTACTCCCTTTGTTCCAAAAAGAGTGTCATTTTAGAATTTCACACATTTTATTTGATCATCTGTCTTATTCAAAAAAGTTATATAAATATTATATATTTTGTTAAGACTTATTTTTTATTATTAGATATACTTTACTAATAATTTATTTATTTTATAATTTACACAAAATTTTTGAATAAAACGAACGGTTAAACACGATGTCTAAAAGTAAAAAACGTCACTTTTTTTTTGAGACGTAGGGAGTATTTATCACTAGACACTAGTTTTTATGCCTTGATGTGCATTGATTGGACACTTCGATTTTAATTTTTTAACTTTTAGAGAACAATATAACCCCACACGCGTAAACCACCAGGCATTCAAAACATGTTTGGTTGGTGACCTGGCAGGCAGCGGTAGGCATCCATCTCAGCCATCAGGCCACAGAAATCGACGGCCTATGACTGCTGTTTGGCAAGCAACCCTGTGTGGCTGCACAACCAAACAGGTGCGATATGGAATTATGGAGTATATAGATTGTGTTCTGGCTGGGAGCTAGTAAATAGGTTGAATGATTTTACCGTTTGTTCTAGATTTATACTGTTGTGAGAATGTTAGACGGTTTACCGGAGGTGGACGGTGCTCTATTATTTGATGAAGGGTATACATATAATTAATTCAAATCATTCAAAAGAAACTCGTACTGTATTTATAATCACACAAAATGTATGGTAGTAGTTATCCCAATTTTTGTCATACTCGTCTGGAATCCTGTGGCCTGCAGGGTGAGTTTGGACCTTGTGGCTGGTATCTTCCTCGGTCTCCTCTCGGCGCATCTTGAATTGAATGAAAAGTATTACTATGTATAAGTATTTTATTAGCTGTCCCTTGCCAAATCCACTGCTTTGCGAAAAGGCGTCTTTCGTCATATCCACGCCCGGGGTGCCGTGTTTTGTTTGTTAAAAAGTCTGCCTACTTGCTTTGTCATGCATGCCACTAATTTAAAGTCGGCAGGAAAGTATCTGTAAAGCTGATAGTATAACTTTGGAAGAGGATTAGGATTAGGGTGAAAAGCAAAGCTAATCCTCTCTTGACTTGAGAGTTCTCTGTCACCTCCACGTTAGCTTGGCTAAAGTTGATAGTTAATTGACCACAAAGTTAAAATTAAAATTTCTATGCTTATGATACTTACTGTATGTCCCTATTTATCGTTAGGGCACTCCCAATGCAGAAAGTATCATGATTTCTATAGACATTAATTACAGTGCCACCTAAGCATTTTGCTGATGTGACAATGTAGTTATTGAAGAGAGAGAGTAAAAATCATAGAAACTGGGTCTAAGTTAGAAACCATGTCTACACAAAATCCAAGACATGAAGTGATATGATTGGCTAAGAATGGAGAGAGAATGAATGTGATTGGATATAAAAATATTCTATAGAAACTATCCATTAGGACCATAGTTTCTATATATAGTGTCTATAAAATTTAATGGGTATAGAAACTATAAAAATATTCTATAGAAACTATCCATTAGGACCATAGTTTCTATATATAGTGTCTATAAAATTTAATGGGTATAGAAACTATATGTAGTTTCTAGAATTGGAAGTGCCCTTAGGGCAGTCCCAATGGAGAATTTCTATTGCAGCTTCCAAGAAAGTAATATTAACTTTAAAATCAACGTCTCTATAGTTTCTTGTAGCAGTTTCTATGCAAAATAACATTTAATGAAAAACATGTATTGAAAACTGACCTGGATCGTATGTGGCAAGCGACCATATAGGAGGAGAGGAGACCCTGCTACTACACCTCTATCACGTTGATATCTTGTGTGGTTCTTTTTCCTTTTGCATCATACTAATCCTGCCTGAATGTTGTACAGAGCGACACATGGATCCAAGTCTCCTGCAGAGGCACCGTGCAACTCGAGCAGCTCTAGCTCCTGTGCGATGGCTCCAGGCTCTATCACGCATTATGGAGTCGCTGATGCTTGGCGCCTCGCCGCAGCAGCAGCAGCACCGCCTGCTCTTCAAACAACAACGTGCGATGTCCGTCTGTTGCTTCCACCGCCGGTGAGCTAGACCACAGGTGCACGTGAAGGATGTGAGTACGCGGCTGGTGAGATGGGAGCTGGACCTACCGTGAACGCGTGAAGGACGCGAGCGCACGACCAGAGACAACGGCGGAGCGCACACCGCAATAGATCCGAGCGCAGAAGAAAGGAAACCACCGGTTTCTCCCCAACGCGGCTATGCTAGTTTCCTCGTACATTGGCACGCGTGAAGACTTCGTTTCCTATACAAGAAACGGTTTCTCTATTTTTCATTTTCTCTCTTCAATAAATCTACTGCCACATCAACAATTTACTTAGTTGGCAAGTTAATTAATAGATATAGAAACCACTATAAATACACCATTGGAACTGCCCTTAGTGACATATTCTTTTTTTTTGTGTATGCATATAATGCTATTGGATAGACGTTATCTCATTCGATGAGCGTCTTGGCTGCCCATAAATAGAAAGATTATTTTAGATGTGTAATTAATTACTAGGTTGTTAAGCAGTCATGTCATCATTAATGAGCAACAAAAACCAAAAGCATTTCTAGATTGCTAAAATATTAGTTAACCTCAACAAAGACTTTATATAACACTATCGCTGTCAAGAAATCCATATTAGCGGCTCCCTTGAACGTGGCTGCATGGTTGCCGGTTATATATCTTTCCTGCCAATTTGCCCATTTCTCAAATGATCTATGTAGAAATTATGAAGTAAGAATAAACTTAATTAACTGGAAAGATCCAAACGACGATGAAGAGTCTAGTCCTCATTTAATAATAATTCTTTAGTCTTTGGAGACAACAGTTGATCACACGGCTGTTTTGCACGTCCGTCCGCTTTGTAAATGTGCTCTTGTTTCTCTTGTCTTCCTCCCGTGGTTTTACTCTACTATTCTTTTTCTTCCTCCCATGGTCCCATCACCCCATCATCGTGGTCCCACTGCCCCGCCCTGGACGAGCTAAGGTTTCGCCGAAGCTCCACGGCCACGAAGTCCGGCAAAACCATAGCTCACCCGTGGCGCCACCTTCTTCTCCTCCTCCTGTCCCCACCCTACTGCCTTCACCATGGCCATGGCGTCCCCCACCCTGACCTAACCTAGTCGCCTCCACTGCCGCTAGGGGCCCCAAATCGCTCGTCGGCCTCTCCCAAACCCTTTCGCTTCTAAGGTCGCTAGAGGTGGGAAAGATGAGAAGGAGAGCTCGCCGGAACCCTAATATGTAGATCCAGCAGCAGTAGGAGGAGGAGGAGGCCACCTACCTCACCGGTGCTGCCACCGCATAGGGGAGAGAGGGAGGAGCTGGGTCGAGAGGGAGTCATGTCGGGCACAAGGGGAGGAGGAGCCGCTAGAACCCACTGCTGTCGGCGGAGGAGAGAGAGAGAGAGAGAGAGAGAGAGAGAGAGAGAGAGAGAGAGAGAGAGAGAGAGAGAGAGGAAGAGCCACGACGCGTGGGGATGGAGATGAGCGTGGGTGTTTGGTGTGAATGGGTGTGCACGTGCAGCTGGTTAAAAATATGACTGTGCGTATTGAAGTCATTACCAAATTTATTTTATGCACTCTTCATGCACATTTTTGAGCTTATGTACTGAATATACCAGCTATTCAGCAGTGTTTTTCTCTCACAACAAATCAGCGAATAGTACTTTGAATCATGGCTTTTTAGGCAAGTGAACATGGAGCATACAGGTTTGGGCATATAGCGCCAGTTTATGGTCAGGGAAAATATCTATCTAGCAATGTCTTGCATTGCTTGTAACCTTGGGTATTTTACTTTATTTGTATAATTAGTTTTTAGACAACGCAATAGCCTCCGGTACATGAGTTTTATGATTAGTTTCTTGAAGGTATTTTCTATGACAAGTCTTAAATTTGAAAGTTTGACTTATGTATACCGTAAATCCCATCTATTTAAAAACAGAAAGAGCAAATTTTGAATCAGATTCCAGTTTCATTTGTTCAAAATATAATGATAAATCATTTTCTTTACTCTAATATTTATTCAGTCACTGAACTCAACATTACTACATGAGTTCACTTTTACTCCCTCAGTACTGAAATACAAGAGATCCAAGTTTGTCCTAAGTCAAAGTATATCTATGATACGAAGTTAGTATATATTTATGAAATATATTTTTATAACTCACATCTTTGATGTGATAGATGTTCGTACCATTCTCTGTAGATTTAGTCAAACGTTCCATAGTTTTATTTAGGATAAACCAATTAAATCTGTTAGAGCTACCACTAACCTCTGTACTTCCTTGACTCCATGCCTACCTGGAATTGTTGCGCCATAGTGCAGGGGCCCAGTAATATTTACTACCTTCCTACCGGAGTTAGAAGTCGTTTCGGACAAGATTTAGGTTAAATATTAGAAATATAAATCATCAATAACTTTTAAATTGTTGAGTTTGCAATGTGAAAATTATATAAATAAATTCGTCTTGAAAAATACTTTCATAAAAATATATATATATATCATTTTTTTAAACGACTTCTAAATCCTATACGGAGAGAGTAGTCATCAATTGACCCTATAAAATTTGACAAGTCATATACAAATTCACTTTTCAGTAAGATATATATTTCATAGACAGTGGAGCTGCCCCGGCGATTGCTGAAGTTGGACCGGCCTTGTTTAGTTACTCAAGTATTTTGCAAAAAATCCAAAAACCCAAAACCTTGAGCAGCCCACCAAAATTCTACACACCAAAAATTTTTGGTTTTGGTGTTTACTTCCCAAAAAATTTTGCAAAATTTTTCAGATTTTCTATCACAACAAATCTTGTGGCACATATATAAAACATTAAATATAGATAAAAAAACTAATTGCATAGTTTATATGTAATTTGCAAGACGAATATTTTGAGCCTAATTATTGTATTATTGGACAATATTTGTCAAATATAAACGAAAATGCTACAGTGTCCATTTTGCAAAAAAAAAAAAAAATGGAACTAAACAAGACCAATGTCCCTATTTAATTTTGCAAAAAGTTTAGGACCAAAATATTTTGGGCATGTTTACTTCCAAAATGCAAAATAGCAAAAAATTTTGCATTTTGCCCAAAATATTTTGGAACTCAAGGCTAGGAAAATTTGGCAAGGCCTTGTTTAGTTCCAAAATTTTTTGGGAAATCGACACTGTAGCACTTTCGTTTGTATTTGACAAATATTGTCCAATCATGGACTAACTAGGCTTAAAAGATTCGTCTCGTCAATTTCGACCAAACTGTACAATAAGTTTTTATTTTTGTCTATATTTAATACTCCATGCATGCGTCTAAAGATTCGATGTGACGGAGAATCTGAAAAATTTTGCAAAATTTTTCAGGAACTAAACAAGGCCCAAGTCATATACAAATTCACTTTTTATGTAACTGATGACATGTAGGTCCTAGAAAAGTATACCTTCTCTTTGAGGGTTGTGTTTTAGAGACTATTGTTGAACATGCTCTAAACATTAGAACCAGGTGGGCTACAAATTAGTCACGCCATTGACTAAATTGTTAGCCCATTGAGTAAGCACAAGGTACTAGCTAACAAGAGCTAATAGTTTATTACATATATGGATTTAGACATACAATGGATAATAACTTTTTAGCTAGTTAATTTTGGCTAATAGTTTTTTAAGGATGAGATGACTCTCCAAATGGATACCCGCGGTTCTTCTCTAGTATAATCTAATGAACTAAATAGACAATTTTTCTCACTTTTTTTCATTTAGTTACACTAGAAAAGAACTGTGGGTACCCGTTTGGAGCACCGTCCCCATCCTTAAGGTTTTTTTAGCAAGTTAATTTTTAGCTTGAGGTAATAACGATTAGCCTTAGCCGATCCATACATGAGCTCACTTTAGTAACGTACTACGAGTGTAATGGCAGGAGTACAATGAAACCATTATTTCTCTTTGAGGCCTTATTTAGTTCTAAATTTTTTTGCAAAATCAACACTAGTAATTTTGTTTGTACTTGACAAATATTGTCCAATCATGGACTAATTAGGCTCAAAAAATTCGTCTCGCAAATAACAAACAAATTGTGTAATTAGTTATTATTTTTATCTATATTTAATGCTCTATATATGTGTCGAAAGATTCGATGTGACGGAGAATATAATTTTTTTTATAAAATTTTTTAGAAGTAAACAAGACCCAGTCTTCGGTCGTGTACGGTCTTGCCCAACATAATTAACCCCTCTCGAGAGTCAAGAAGGAACGAGAGTCGTTGCAATTAGGCAGGCGCAGGGCATGTATACTGGAGTACGTACTATACGCCCGGAGTAGTCGCGGGGCTCCTCCTAAATCCTATCGATTGGCATTGCCATTGGCCCTGCTGGTCCGGGCGATCGAGGTCAAGCAGCAGGTCGGCAGGGCGTCGCCGTCGGCCGCCAAGGCGGCTAGCTAGGCCGCGCGCCACCACGTATTGGTACGTCCCCGACGCGTACCACCGCCCACGACGCTTCGATTCTCTGCGCCCCTCCGCTCGCTTGCTGTGCTGCCCGCCAAAAACCGCTTTCTGCGAGCGAGCACACACGTACATCCCCGCCAAACCACGGCACACGGTTTCCATATATACAAGACAGACAGGAACAGGACCAGGGGCCCTATCTCATCCACAAAGTAGACTACCAGTACTGTACTAATAATCATCGTGTAGCAATGTTTTTTTTCTCTGTGTTTATTTGGTCTTTGTTTAGTTGCCAAAAAACTAATTGTACAGTTTATATATAATTTGCAAGATAAATCTTTTAAGCCTAGTTAATCTATTATTAGTTAATAATTATAAAATACAAACAAAAGTGCTACAATAGATATTATTATATATACTAGGTTAATATCCGTATGTTGCTACGGGTTTTAAAATCTACATACTCCTAAGTAATTTTCAACTAACACATGAAAAAAATAAATATCTTATGACATTATGGTTTCGATTTGGGTAACCGAACACCTTGCATAGTCAAACATCTTAAAACACCTCATATGGAGAAGCAACTTGCGAGCAAATATTATATTTCATTTTAGCTTAGTGCTGCCTTGGAAACCAATGATTTAAAGTCTACCATCAACACCTAAGTGGTTTAGACTGTAGTGAAGATATCACCTCTATGAACTACAAACCTTCCAGATCCAATCTTCAAAATGTAATACTCAAGTATGATAAGTAAAATACATGAGACATGCAGTGTTATATAGACATAAATGCTCAAGTAAGTCTAGTATGCAAGATATGATCTTTTACCTGGGCCCCATGATCAATCAACTAAAAATAACTGATTTACTCAATATAAATGATCTGTTAAATTTAATAGGAACACACCAAGGGCAACACTTTTTCTTTGGTAGCAATTTACATATGCAACACGCTCATTCAACCTTCTTATTTCCATTAGTTTTTTATTCACCCTTGCATGCAGCCAGCAAAGGACAAATTGCTTGACATGCAAATTCGAGAAGGCATCACTAAAACTTTAAGTGGGTTGTAGCAAGGCCAATGACACCTCGAAATCAAACCATCCAACAAAGGAATAAACACTTCATGAAATACTAAGCACAGAACCGGATTGAAAAAAGGTACAAGATTATTTTTCAGTTTAAACCTCATGGTCCCCTTAAATACCCTATGAATTTTCAGCGGAAAACAGAACCACAAAGTTAGACATGCTCATTAACAACAATAATTAATTCTTAATAGGCATAACTTCTACATCATTAAAAAATCACAAAATTTCATCAGGAATTAGGTATTATAATACTGGTATCAAGAGTTAGTCATGCAAGAAACCAAGATGGAGTAAAATTTCAGAATTTTTGGCACCCCAACACAACCATCATCTAACAGGGTTTTAGATTCTTTTTTGGATAATTCACTCAAGAATCATAATCAATACACATACATATCTTTGACGGAAAAGCCGATTGACTAACCATTGCCCGTTTAATAAATTTCAACACATCTAATGTATGGCTGCACAAATTGTGAAGGGCATTGGACAAAAAAATTAATTACTTTGCAAGAGATTGTCTTAATGTATTTATATTACTATAAACTTGTTAGCTTAACTGATCTTAAAAACCAGAATGTTAACATAGTCGATGACACATAATAACACGTACTGAAGTGATGCGCACCTCATACGCTGTAGAATTGTAGATGTGCTACCTCATGTTGTGGTGAGGTGCAAGCTTGAAATGATGCCTTTTGTAATAGTCTAAAACTATATTTATGATATTTGAAAAGTAACACTTTGATATTCTTTGAATTTTTTCTCTATTATGTGTTTTCTTTTTTTCTTATGCTTTTTGCTCTAGATTATTATTATTTTTATCTATGTCATGTATTTATTTATTTTTATGTATATTGTAGTATCGATTTCATAAACCTAAAACCATAATATTATTCTTCTAAATCGATAACATTTTTCTTACAAAGATGGAACATTGTCTGTTGAACCTAGAACATTGTTTCTACTTAATAAAAGAAAATATTTTATCTTTATAAGATAAATATTCATTAATAAAATTTTATCTAAATATTCCATGTGTGATCTTGTTTCGAAGGATTTATTATAAGAAATTTAATGGTGTAATCAGGATTTAATTTAGATCTTCGGTTTAGGAGCTATGACTTTTTTAATTCGTTAAAAATATTTTTGCATGTGTGGGTAAATGGGTCCTGCGTTGATGGAATAGCCTGTCATCTATGCGCACTTATCCTTTTCTGCTCCTTGCCTATGGTGCAGAGATAGGATGAATCGAGTAAAAAAGACCACCGAAGAGGACGGGAGTCACAGTTTCGCCACGGGTGTGGTAGACGGGTCCTCTTCATAATTTTTAGTTGTAGAGATATATTCTCGAAAGTGCTACAAACGAAAGTCCACGAATTTTATTATGGCCTTATTTAGTTTCTTTTTTTTTGCAAAATTGACACTGTAGCACTTTCGTTTGTATTTGACAAATATTATCCAATCATGGACTAACTAGGCTCAAAAGGTTAGTCCCGCAAATTACAGTTAACTATGTAATTAGTTATTTCTTTTATCTATATTTAATGTTTCATGCATGTGCCGTAAGATTCGATGTGACGGAGAATCTAAAAAAATTTGTAAAACTTTTTAGAAACTAAACAAGACCTATATATATATACTATTCTCAGAAATCAAACGGATTCAGTTTTAACTAAAATTATTTTTTAAAAAAATACTAACACTCTTGAGACAAAATAAATATCATTAAATTAGTTATAAAATATATTTTTATAATAAATTTGTTTAGAGACATAAATATTAATATTATTTCGACGTCTTTTTTGGCAACGACGTCTATTCATTATGTTCCGAATGTGACAATCCGGGAGTGTTTTTCTCTTATTACCAACGATACATTCTGCTATTGACTTATCAGCCACGAACAAGGCGGACCTTTCCTGGGCTTGTTTCTTCTCTGATGAGTCGATCGATCACTCTCTTGGGAAACGAATTGAAGCTTAGGTGGTCGTCTTATTTGTACCAAGGAAAACCGACAAAACAAAAGAGAGCAAAATCAAGACACGCTAGTGTGGCGACATGCATGCAGGGCGCGAAAAGAAGGAAAGGTCCCTTGCAGTAGACTCATACCACGTGGGAAACGAATCTGTTGCAGCGTGTGGGGAAAGGGTTTCGGTTTCAACCGTGCTATATGCCTCGTTGAAATGTCGTCGGGCCGGCAGATCAGCTTGTCATCCATCTGTCAGTGTGGACACGAGACACGACGACGTATGGGTCATTTCATGGGACGAGGATGATATGGATTTTCGCTACATCACTCCAACCTAGAGCCTGTCATTAGTTTAAAAAATCATAGCTAAAAATACTATTTATTAATTTGTTATTGAAAAAAATGCTATTTATAGATTCGACACATATAAGGTCAAGTGAATAGATATAATCATCCATCGATCGAACATGACAGTGCCCTTCGAGTTCACTCTATTAGGTAGTACTGTTTCCATGGACTCTCATGGTCGTCTCTAGCGAAATTCCTAGCTCTCTCTTGGATGGCAGCATATGTACACATTTCAGTTTATATAAATAGATGGGCTATGTGGGAAAGGGATTAGACGTAATTCGTAGAAAATCCATTGATCTTTTTGTCTGTACTCGGACCAATATGTACAAGTAGGGATTTTGTCCTTGCTCTGCTCCGGCCATGCAATTGACCTCAATCCATGGATTTTCACGAGTAATTTTATCTGTTTAATGTTTCTTCAAATTTTTTTTATATGTTTAATTAGCTTGTGTGTGGCTTTTAGAACATTCTGTTTGCCAAAAATAAAAAGAGTCACATTTTTTTAAAACAAGCCGAGAATAAAGACCGCCATCCATATCATCTATATATTAAGGTTGAGTTTGCCTAGTCACCGTATGATCTGATCAGGTCTGAACGGATCATCCTAAGTGAAAGTGTGGGAATAATTTATTGTATTCCATGTCAATGTCTTAGTACATATAGAGGCTGGAGTGGCTCATAAGCCAACCGCACAGACGTGGTGCATGTCACTAATCAAGGGCAACCTATTATAATTATACTTGCTATAATTACAATAGGCTAACACTCCTATGCAGTCTAATTGAGAGCATCGCTAATATTTAGGCTAGATCAAAACTCCTGGAATATTGAAGTAGGAAGGCTCTTGGTGAAGACGTTGATGTATTGCGGTGTCGTAGGAACATGAAGAACTCGAACGTGACCGAGGGCGACCTTCTCTCGAACAAAATGGAGATCAATCTCAACATGTTTCGTACGCTGATGCTACACTGGATTGCTGAAGAGATATACAACATTGATATTGTCATAGTATACCAGGGTGGCACGGCGAGGTGGGTGGCGAAGCTCAAGGAGCAGCTGACGTAGCCAAGTAGCCTCAGCAACGCCATTCGCCACAACATGGTATTCGGCTTCGGCGCTTGATCTAGACACCGTGTGCTGATGCTTGGAGGACCAGGACACCAAATTATCCCAAAGAAATACTGTGTAGCCAGATGCCGACCGACGAGTGTCAGGACATCCGACCCAGTCGGTGTCCGTGTACACCACAAGCTCAGCAAGTGAAGATCAACACATGGTCACCCAAGTGACAATGTCGCCTATAGGTAGCGTAAGATCCGCTTGACATCAGCAAGATGTGGCTCCTGAGGATCATGCATATAGGGGCATATCTGCTGAACAACAAAAGCAATGTCTAGACGGGTGAAGGTCGGATACTACAGGGCGCTAACTAGACTGTGGTACTGTGTAGAGTCAGCGACAGGAGGTCCATCAACAAATAATTTGTAGTGTACATCCACAGGCGTGCTGCATAGCTTGCATGCACTCATCCTAGCGTGCTCTAAAATATCCTGAGTGTAGTATTGCTGAGAGAGGAGCATACCATCCGTAGAACGTGTTACAGAGATGCCCAGAAAGTGATGAAGCTGACCCATATTTGTCATCGCAAGCTCACGCTGGAGTGCACCAATGATATGCTTGAGAAAATCGACCAAGGAGGCAGTGAGAACAATATCATCCACATACAACAACAAATAAGTCGTGTCTGGTCTACGTCAATGTATAAAGAGCGAAGTGTCTGACTTTGTTTCCACAAATCCAAGTGACACCAGGTGAGAGACGAACCTGTGATGCCATGCACGAGGAGCTTGTTTCAAAGCATATAAAGACTTATTGAGCCAACAAACATAATCTAAGCGAGATGAATCTACAAAGCCAGATGGCTGCACACAGTATACTGTCTCACTAAGAGTGCCATGCAAGAAGGCATTCTTCATATCCAGCTAATGAATAGGCCAATTCTGAGATAATGCCAGGGAAAGAACAAGATGAACTATCACAAGCTTAACAACAGGCCTGAAAGTCTCATCATAGTCCACACTGGACCACTGTGTGAAACCCCAGAGGACCTAGTGCGCCTTATAGCGATCAAGAGACCCATATGTGAGCAATTTGTGTTGATAGATCCACTTGCCAGTCACAACATTAACACCTGGAGGGAGAGGCACAAGGCTCCATGTGTCATTGGTGAGCAGAGCATCGTACTCAGCCTGCATAGCAGTATGCGAATTGGGGTCTGACAGTGCATCAAGTACAGAGCGTGGAAGAGATGACATGGCCACAACGTGGAGGTTGAGGCGATCCACGGGCTGTGCGATGCTAGCCTTGCCCCGTGGCGCATCGAGTGCATATTGGTGACTGAAGGGATGGCGATTGGATGAGTAGTAGTTGTATGACCGGTGTCGCTGGCAACAACCTGGGCGCCAGCACAGGGGGGCAGTAGAGCCACCAATATTCATGGGCGCCATGGAGATGGCGCTGCTGGCAGCAGCCTGTGCGGGGTGCATAGGGGCAGCAGCACTAGTTGACATTGATAGAGGCGTGGAGAGGGCCCCATGGGCAGTAGCACTGGACCCAGGGGACTAAGGTCCTATGCTAGGACCAGGCGGTGCAGGGGCGGCTTCAGGCATGGGCAGTGTCACTGAGGGATCAGCGTTACCTGCACGCACAAAATGAGCTCTAGGAACTAAAGTGGTAAGGTCATGATCATCAACTAGAAAATCTAGGGCAGAGGAGGCTGTGGGTGTTGTAGACATGTCGGAGAAAGGAAAAGAATATTCATAAAAAACGACATGTCTAGAAAGAAGAACGTGATTCAGCTGAAGCCTGAGACACCGATAGCCTTTGTGTTCTGAGGAGTAGCTGAGAAAAATGCATAAGGAGGAGCAGGGTGCAATTTTGTGGGGTGCCGTGGAGGACATGTTTGTTGGGAATATGGCCTAGAGGTAATCATAGAGATGATGATATTACGATTGTATCCATAACATATATTATGAGTTCGATGAATATCTATTATAGACAAACTTGTATCGATTGACAATTATTTGAATTGTTTGTGAAAATATTTTACTTGTATGGTTATTCTAAAGTTATCTCTGATCAGAGTTCGTGTGAGGACACACATGAATATTAGATTAGCACATGTATTAGTTGATGACTATATTTCATAAGTCATAGACATAGAGATGTCAAACTAATAATGTGGGCACATGTATGACATGGGGCTAGACGTACCCAACCTGAGATGTTCTTATTATCTCTTTATGCATCATGTATATTGTGTCCTTAGACCTGAGATTGTTGTATGTTCTCAAGATGTGAAACGACCTACTTAGGGAGTATTAAATGGTACTATGTAACAAGGTAGTTATAACGGTGGTCTTCGGGTTTGTCGAAAAACATGCTGTGAGACATAGATAATCAAGATGGAACTTGCCTCTCTCTGTGTTAGAGAGATATGACTAGATCACTCAAGTGATTGGATCAACAAATGCATGGTCATGCTTAGGTTAAGTGTTAACCTGCAAGTTGGACTAAATATCGTGTGGCAAGAGAATAACATGTATGTGTTTGTAGTGGTTCGTCTGATATGATCTTTGCATGCATATAAAAGTTGTCACACCTTGCTAAAGGCTGTTGTCAACTATTGGACGAGTAGGAGTACTCGGCCTATGTCTATATGTACATGAACCCATAGGGTCGCATGCTCAAGGGGCTGGAAGCTTAGTTCAGGTTGGACCCGAATTAGACAAGGCTTAGGGTTTTCTAATTGGGCCTCCAACTCGAGGCTCATTGGAGGACACCTAGAAAAGAGAGGGTAGGGGTGGCCAGGGTTTCTCATGCCATTTGGCAGCCACCGCCGCTCACCCACGCTCGCGCTTGTTGCTCCTCGCGGACCTAGCAGTCCGGAGGCGTGACGCTTCTTCCCTGTACGTGTAGGATACCTTGAAGGTTCTGCATCTAGAGCACAAGGACCAACCGCACGAGAGGGATTGATGTGGTGGACAACCATGCAACTATACGCCACTGCTATTACGCGCACAACTACACCGAGTCGCTTTCGTTGCACCTACACGTCTAGCGGTGATCCCGTGATCTATAACTATTAGTTGATCCTATTTTATGAGGTCAAAATTTTTGTTTTCTAGCTAGCGTAGTGTCCTCATAATCCTTTAATGTTGGGATAGCAAGCACACCCAAAAACTTTGAGGTGATCATAGGAAGGCTAGGTAGAAAAAGGGCGGTGTATGGTGTGGAGGAGGTGAGAGTCTTAATGGGAATGTGGTTCATAATATATGTGGCACTGTGAAGAGGCTCAACCCAGTAAGCTAGAGGGAGACTCGCCTGAAACAAAAGGGAACATAGAGAGTTATTGATGGTGCGAATGGAATGCTCTGCTTTACCATTTTGCTGGGAGGTGTATGGACATGACATGCAGAGTGCAACACCGTGGCACAGGAAGAACATGTGGGCATGGGAATTATCAAATTCATGACCATTGTGTGAACAATCATCAAGAATAACAAGGTAATATTTGTATCTCGACGCACTAACAAGTGGAGAGGTCCATAAATCACAATGTATTAAATCAAAATTATGAGTAACTTGAGAGCAAGATGAACCAAAGGGTAGACGTACATGACGGCCAAGCTGGCAGCATGATAGATATGATCGATATCATCTTTATTACAAGAAATGAAATTAGACCGAATGAGGTTGGACAAAACTTCATGCCCAAGACCGAGACTACGATGCCAAAGGGAGGTAGGTGCAGTGATGAATGTGGAGGTGCTGGTGGAAGGTGCATAGAATCCGTAGAGGTCATCGGAACTATCACACCTGGTGATCACGTCCCTGATTTGCAAATCCTTCACAAAAAGACCAAATGGTTCGAATTCAATGGAACAATTATTGTTGTTGGTAAAATGACGAATGGAAATTAAATTCTTAATAATGTTGGGTGACACCATAACATTATTAAGAGCAAGGTTGCGATGCGGTATGGAAAAATGTGTGATCTAGTGGCCGTGACAGAAAGTAAGGCACCATTTCCCACGACGACAGATGAAGGAGTAGACAAAGAGGGTGGGGAAATGGTTGAGAGTATACCAGCACCCGAGGTCATGTGTGAACTAGCACCAGGCGGGTTCAGCGTAATGGTGTTGAAGGAGTGCGCCAGGAAGTCCTGGTGCAAAGACCTGCCATGAGTGGTGTTCTAGGACGCCACCTGGTAAGCTGGTGAGGGTGCCTAGAAGACCGGTGATGCAGCTCCCCCATAGTACATGCCATACAAGTGTGGTGGGTGAAAGCCCTAGTTTGGTTTTGGATAATTGATGAAACCCTAGTACTAACCTTTATACTAAATGTGTGTAGACTTAATGAGGTTGGTACATGCCAAGTGACAGAGCAAGTTATGATCATGGTAATGATGGTGATGACCACAAGATGATCAAATGCTCAACTTGGAAAAGAAGAAAGAGAAAAACAAAATCCTATGGAGATCAAGGTAAAGGTATTGCTTAGGATTTTAGTTTTAGTGATCAATACACCATAGAGGGTGTGATCACATTTAGGATAAATAGCTGTACTATAAAGAGAGGAATTCTTTGGCTAAGCGGTTATCGAGTGCCACTAGGTGTCATTGTTCATGTGCATGCATTTAGAACCTAGTGAGCTATCGTAACTCCTTCGAAGAAAATGATTGTAAAAATGCTAACACACTTGCACTTGTTGGTACACACATAGTGGTGTTGGCACACTTTAAGAAGGAGGTGGAGTTTAAAGGGTAGAGAGGGGTTTGGGTTCCTCTCTCCCTCCCACCAAACTTGCGAGGTGGGATTCGGCGCTTTTGGGAAAATGAAATACATATTTTCTATTGCACAGGTGGAAGTTTGAAAAAGTCGTGGGAGTGTTTTTCACTGGGAAAATACTCATCGGATGCTGTCCTCGGAGGCATCAAACGCTGATCCTACGTGTCCGGTGCACTCTCATTTCTGGCAGAGGTGAAGGGTGCATCGGACGCTCAGCATCGGACGCTGGCATGACACTGTTCATGCGTCTGGTGTGCTATGATGTCAGCAAGTATGCAAGCGAGCGTTTCTGACAGTGAGCTTTGGACGCTAGGGAGCGTCCGGTGGTGCATGTCTGGTGACCCCGCACGAAAAACACCCTCTCTACGTATGGGTCCAATGTGCCCCAAACATGTCTGGTGCCCACTTGACCGCGTCCGGTGGTTTGAAAGTAACCGTTAGAGATCAACACGCGAGATTCAAAAAGCTGACATGTGGCTATCATTTGGAGCACCGGACGCTGGGTTCGAGCATCCGGTGGCTCACCTGCTGCGTGTCCGGTGGCCCCGTATTCTGTCTAGTGAAAGAGCTAATGACTCTATCTGTTTGAGAGGCTTATAGATAGTTGTTGGCCAGCTTGGGGCTCACCCTCTTGGTATTCTTGACTACTTGACATCCGTATGAGTCTAGGCAAACACCTTCCACTCATCTCCTTCATAGATTAACCATCTTTGTGAGATTGGGAGTGATTCCAAGTGCATTTGCTTGAGTGATTGTATCTAGTGGCACTCGGGGATCATTTTGGCTATAATTGTGTTGTTACTCTTGGTGGTTGCTGCCACCTAGACGACCTGGAGCAGCAGAGGAGCATTGGCACGAGTTGGTGATTATTTGTGGCTATCTCCCGGTGATTATGAGGGGTTTTGTACCTTCTCCGGTGGATAGACGAAAGGTAAATCTAGTGGATTGCTCAAGTCATTGAGCTACATCACTTATGGGTAGGTTCTTGTAGTGTCCTAGTGAGGACAAGGTTCGTGCTACACCTCTTAGCCGCCGAACCACCAAGTGTTGGTCGACACAATGGGGACGTAGCATGCTGGCAAGCACGTGAACCTCGGGGGAAAAATCGATGCCTCAATTGTGTTTGATTGACATTCTCTCGGTGCTTGTTTGTTCATATATTGGTGATTGGTTCATCCCCTACACATCGGTATAAATATCTCTTCCTCTCCATTTACTTACCGCAAAGTAGTGTAACTAGTTTAGTTGCTGGTCTTGCTTTGTGTAGTTAAGTTCCCTAGTGCAACCTGTAGAGACTTAGTTCTTGTGTTCCTAGTGATTATAGCAACTAGAATTGTTGGTTAGGTGGCTTGCAAACACCCCTTTAGAGCTAGAGCAAAAAGCTTTGCTTTGTTATTTACTTAACATCTTGCTCTAGTGAGTTTGTAGAACCTTTTTATAGGCTATTCACCCCCCTCTAGCCATATTAGGACCTTTCAAGTGGTATCAGAGCCATGTTCACCGTTTTGTGAAGGCTTAACAACCTTGGTGCTCAAATTATGGCTCAAATAATGTTCAACCATATTGGGTCAAACCACCGTTCTTTGATGGCACAAGTTATTTTGACTATTGGAAGAGAAAAGTGAAAATATACCTTGGATCAATCAATGATAGAGTGTGGGAAGTCACAGAGAATGATTTTGTGATCCTTGATCCCGCCAACCCCACCGATAATGAGAGAGCCAACAAACAATGCAATACTATGGCTCTCAACACAATCTACAATGGCATTGATTCAAAGGTGTTTGAATAAGTCAAAGATCTTGAGAAGGCAAGTGAAGTATGAACAAGGCTAGAAGAGACATATGAGGGCACTATAATGGTAAAAAGTGCCAAGTTATACATGTTCAAGGAAAAGTTATCCAACTTTAAGATGAAAGATGATGAGTCCATACTGGAGATGTTCTAAAGGCTCCAAGTCAACATCAATGATCTCAAGGGCCTTGGTGAGAAAGTGAAGGATGAGAACTTCATTCACAAGTTTTTGATGTGCTTGCCCAAGAGGTTCAAGACATTGAGAATAATCATCTTTAGATGTGGATTGAAGGATGTATCTCCCAATGAGGTACTTGGAGATGTCATGACCGAGGATCAATACAATGACAATGATGATGATGAGGTCATGAAGAAGGATGATGATGATAAGAAGAAGAAGAGTGTAGCATTCAAAGCTAGCTCTTAATCCAAGAGCAAGAACAAGGGCAAGGACAAGAAGGAAGAATCAAGTGATGAGGAGTGCTCCAATGATGATAGTGATGATGAAGCACTAGCACTCTTTGTCTGCAAATTTGGAAAGATGATGAAGAAGAAGGGCTATCACATAAGAAAGAGAAGAGATCACTTCAAGAACAAGGAGTATGTGAGGCTATGCTACAAGTGCAAGGGCCCTGATCATATTGTGGCGGATTGTCCTTACAATAGTGACAATGATGAGCATGAGAAGAAGAACAAGAAGGAGAAGAAAGAAAAGAAAGAGAAGAAGATGGTCTTCAAGAAGAAGGGTGGATCCTATGTTGTGACATGGGATAGTGATGTATCTTCAGATGATGATTCAAGTGATGATGACAAGGCATCCAAGAAGAAGGCGCTTGCTAGTATTGCTATCAACAACAAGCCATCACTTTTCGACACTCCTTCATGCTTCATGGCCAAGGGCCACAAGGTACAATATGATGAGAGTGATAGTGAAAATGAAAATGAACATAATAGTGATAGTGATGATGAAAATGAATTCACTAATGAACAACACATGGACTTATTAGAGCAAGCTGATTCACTTATTTATTCTAAAAACAAGAAGTGCAAAGAATTAGCCAAGAAGTTAAAAGCTCTTGAGCAATCCTTTGATGAGCTCAATGCTACTCATGAGAGGCTAGTGGATGCCCATGAGAAGCTTGGCAAGGCTCACACCAAGCTTGAGAAAGTTCACTCCTTGTAATTAGAAGAGAACAAGGAAGGGTTGTTGTATCATGTGATGTGGGCACAATATGTGACTTAATTAAGGACCCAACCCACCTATTGTTGTTGCCACTAACTCTTCTTGTAGGCCTTCATCCACCACCATGAACTCTACCTCTACTTCTAGTGTCGGTGTCACTTGTGATGCTTCACTAAAGGTTGAGAATGAGACTCTCAAGAGAGAGGTTGATGAGCTCACTCACACCCTAGGCAAGGCCTATGGTGGTGAGGCCCGCTTGTTAAAATGCTTAGGTAGCCAAAGGTTTTCTCTCAACAAAGAGGGATTAGGCTATACTTCCAAGAAAGGCAGGAAGGCCTTTGCAACTCACAAAACTAGTTTTGTGAAGAGCAATGGTCAGTATTGCAATAGATGCAATCAAGTTGGGCACTTAGAGCTTAATTGCAACAAAATGAACAAGAAAAAGAAATTTGCTAATGTACCTTACATTTCTTTTGATTCTTGTTATGTGCTTACCAAGGGTGAGAAGGGTGTGCATGCTAAGTTTGTTGGTACACCAATTGTGGGTCCAAAGAAGAAGGCTATTTGGGTACCAAAAAGCTTAGTCACTAACCTCCAAGGACCCAAACAAGTATGGTACCTAAGAAACATTGATTTGTTTTGTAGGTAAATTATAAAGCTGGCGGAAGGCATTGGGTGCTTGATAGTGGGTGCACACAACACATGACCAGTGATTCAAGAATGTTCAATTCAATCAATACAAATGATGACAATGGTGTTGATAGTATCACATTTGGTGACAATGGCAAAGGCAAGGTCAAAGGGCTCGATAAAATTTCTATATCCAATGATTTGAGCATTTCCAATGTGCTACTTGTAGAGAACTTGAACTTCAATTTGTTATCCGTAGCTCAACTATGTGATCTTTGTTTCAAATGCATATTTGGAGTTGATGATGTAGAGATCATAAGAGTAGATGGTTTTAGATATACTTAGTTGATTTCAATGCTAGTGATGCTGAATTATCATTTATCAACATGTTTGCTCTTGGTTATGGCATAGAAGGCTTAGTCATATTGGAATGAAACAATTGAACAAGTTAGTCAAGCATGATCTTGTTAGAGGCTTGAAAGATATCACTTTTGAGAAAGACAAGCTTTGTAGTGCATGTCAAGCCGGAAAGCAAGTTGGCAACACTCATCCAAAGAAGAGAATCATGAGTACATGCAAGGCATTTGAGTTGTTGCACATGGACTTATTTGGACCAACCACATACACAAGCATTGGTGGAAATAAATATGGATTTGTGATAGTAGATGATTTCACAAGATACACATGGGTATTCTTTCTTAGTTACAAGAGTGATGCTTTTGCAACTTTCAAATCATTTGTCAAGAGAATACACAATGAATTTGAAACAACCATCAAGAAAGTGAGAAGTAACAATGGAAGTGAATTCAAGAACACAAGAATTGATGAGCTTTGTGATGAATTTGGCATTAGGCATCAATTCTTGGCCAAGTACACTCCACAATCAAATGGTCTTGTTGAGAGGAAGAATAGAACCTTGATTGACATGGCAAGATCAATGTTGAGTGAGTACAATGTGAGTCATTCATTTTGGGCCGAAGCAATCAACACGGTTTGCTGCTATAGCAACCGACTCTATTGTTACCCTATGATGGAGAAGACACCATATCAGCTCTTGAATGGTAGAAAGCCTAATATTGCATACTTTTGGGGTTTTAGTTGCAAATGCTATATATTGAAGAAAGGAACTAGATTGAGCAAATTTGAAAAGAAATATGATGAAGCTTTCTTTCTTGGTTACTCCACTACTAGCAAAGCTTATTGTTGGTATTTTTAGCATCACTTCATATTAAGTTGTCGTCCCTAGCATGATGCCAAAACCAAGGATAAAAATAATCTACACGCAATAACTCTAAACACAATATATCCGCAAGCGCATAGATAATTCTCCCATTGCAGCATTTCACCCAGGAAGTATTCCAAGTATCGTTGATTTATTTTATGCCAAAAGGATAAAGCAGCTTTCTATTCATTAGGCTTAGGTGATCTTGTATGAACTAAGGAAATTATAATTATGTAAATCTATCACAGCCAATAATACTAATGCTTTAGCGATAACTAATAACAAAATGATAAATGATAACTGAGTAATGAAGTAAATGGTATTCCAGAAATAGAAAATAAAGACTCACTAACGTAGCAAGACAATCTTGATATTCAAATAAAATAAAAGAAACCTATGTAATTACTAATATAAAGTCTACAACCTATGCTATGCTACACATTTTCATCTATAGTGTGATAAACTCAGAAAACATCATAAGGAGCATCAACTAATGAGGATTTTAAGACGCGACCGTCACCTCCTTCGCGACCGCGCTCAGCTAGTCCTACTTACGGGGGGTGGACTACAAAGGAACAACCGCAGCTGTCACCTACGCGGACTACCACATGACCTGGCATGTCAGGGAGCCTCCGTAGGTACACAATATATCTAAACACCATGTCTACATAATGTGCACCACTTGACTCACTCGAGTACTGAATCTGGCGCTTTACGATCATATAACGATAATCATCATAAACCACATCTATATCGAATATGCAACTAGAATAAACTAAGAACTGAATAAATAGAAATATATTGAAGTAGAGCAACGCCATAATGAAATACAAGATAATATTATCAATTTCTAGAAGACAGATATGGAATCCCGAGCGGAGCGCCCGATCTCTACTTGAACCTCGCTAGACGCCTATACTAAGAACTTGAAGAACTAGAGCTCTACTTCTAATCTCTGGAAACCCTAACTTCTAACTACTCTTGACAAATGAAGCAGAAGGAATAAACTGACTCTCTCGGGTTATCTCCTGGTAGAGGGTCTGCCCCTCTATTTATAGCCTGGTGGAGTGCACGTGCGGCGTAGGATCAAACTGACTTAACAAGCGGCCGAGATGACTCCTTAGAGATGGTGGAGGAAGCTTCCAGAAGGGAAGGCCAAACCCTAGCCACAGGGGGCCGGGCGGCGCCAGGGTGGTGCCGGCCGACCCCACCTGGTGGTCTCTACCGGTCCCCTTGCTCCGAGAGTCTTCTGGAGTCTTCCTGATCCCTCTGGTGTCCTCCTTCCGCCGCGGATAAGTTTCGTGGTTAATTGGCACTTAAATCCCTCTTTTCAGCACTTTCTGAAATAATCCCTGAAAATCACAGAATATGCAAAACTCATGGAAATTGTCACTTTAAACCCTAGACTAATATGTTTTCATATTTTTCTTTGAGTCTAAAGTTCTAATAAAGTTGACGTTATCAACCGTCAACAATACCCCCAAGCTAAGTCTTTGCTAGTCCCTTAGCAAAGTTAACTTGAAAGAATATTTTCAGGGTTCCTCATGTTTAATTCCAACGAATATTTGTGTGTTGAATTTTAAAAATTCATTTTTGGTTTATAATTCATCCATCTATCATTCAAAATTATTCTTATTCCTTTCAGCGTGAGGCTTTTCAACTTTAATTAAATCTTAGGTGATTGAAAGTTAGAATAAGTAAGCAAGCACCGTAGATATTTTATTCTTTGTTCCTGCACTACTCGAGAGGTTTTATTAATTTTGAAAACCATGAGAGTCTACTAATAAGACTGTAGTAGGCTACTAAGCTATACTTCATGATGGAATGTGGTAGTGATTTAAATTTATATTTTCAAGCTCTTACGCAATATTCTCTCTTTTCTGTCTTTTGAGAGATGTGGGCTATCTCCTAGCGGATACTTTTGTATCCATTTTTTTCTCTTAGGCGGGTGTCTTTGCACCCATTGTTTTACTCTCTTTTAATTTGACACATACCTTTTTGGTATGGCATCTTTTAGGCTCATACTTCTCTTGTATGGCATCTTTTAATTTTATAGCCCACATTCTCTTTTAGACTTCTAAGAGAGACTTTTGTTGCATAGAGTAAAAACTATTTTTGTGCATGTGGATTCAATCATGAGTGTATAACAAAATAGTATACTCAAATCTTATCAGCAAAATGAATTATAGATTGATTGATTTAATTCTTGCAAAATGTCTAGAGCTTAGCTATCACTTGGAATAAAATATATACTAGCTCAAATCTTTTTTATATCATATCTGCCAATTACTCTGAATTATAAGCTTTATGCTACCCATAGATATCAATTGTTAGAATAAAATTATCCAGGTAGATAAACTTCGTATAATTCAAAAGAGAATTTTAAATTCTAGTACTAAGTGATTGCAAATTTGTTTATTTTTTTTTTTTTTTTTATTATTATTATTATTATTATTATTATTATTATTATTATTATTATTATTATTATTATTATTATTATTATTATTATTATTATTATTATTATTATTATTATTATTATTATTATTATTATTATTATTATTATTATTATTGTTATTATTTGAATAAATAGTAGAATTAAAGACTAACTCTAATTATTCTAATTTGATGACAAAAATTAAATGCTGCAAAGTAAATACTAAAATAAATACTGAAGATAGAATATTTACAGTGGTAAAAGGGTGCTCACCTCGGTTGACGGTCCTTAAGTATCAAATTTAATTATCAAATAAATAAAGAAAAGGATCCAAATGAAATAAAGATCTAGACTTAGGGTTTTATCTGACAGAATTCCACGAGTTTTGGTGTTTGTCTATTTCTGCAGGGGGTTATCAGGAAATATGGAAGAAAGGCCCACATGTCAGGATTACGTAAAGATATTAACGTGCTGCGCAATTATCTTACATCTAGAAGACTCCAGAAGCCACGAGACCGAAGCGGAGGCGAATCGGGGCCAGAGACAGGGCGCCCGCCCTGTCCAACTGGGCGCCCGCCCCCTGTCTAAGTCCAATCAGGACTCTGCTTTGCGGGAAGTCTCCACCGACCTAAAGGATGAATCTAAACCATACAATCTATGTTGGTTTGATCCAAGGGCCCATATTCACTTGAAGGGACTATAAAACCAGACCCCCTGGCCCCTGGAGGAGAGAGCCTCTCGACCCTAATTCATTGTTCCATCAAGGGAGAAGAAGCCTCTGATCAAGATTAGAGCCACCACATCAATTAGATATCTAGATTAGCATAGCTACATAGGATTAGAACTAGAAGGAGTCAATCTTCGATTGGTTTCCGGATCTGTCAGGAGGATTCTTGGTAATTCTCTAATTGTGCTTCTAATTGCTTTCTAATTATCTTTGTTCTTCAATATTATGAATATGACTTTGTTCTACTTCAATATATTGCTTATGACTTTGCTCTATTTGCTTATATTCAAGATTATATTGTTCTTAGTTTATCATAGTTATGTACTTGGCTTAGTTAGATACGATCTATATACATGCTTAGGATCGTATAGCGTTTATCCATCGGATCCATGGGTAAATGATAGATATTGTGTAGGCGTGGTGCTTATACCGTATTTATCTGCAATTGTACCCAATATGCCAAATCGTGGGGTAGTTCGTGATAGTGACAGCTTCATTGATTCTTATATAGTCCCCCTCTCGTGTATTGGGCTGGCAGAGCAACATTATTACAGGGGAGTGATTGCTATGTTTCTCATATTCCTTGCTAATATCACTATGCATGGGCGTAGTCTTGTCTCGCAATGATTGCTAAGTATGCTTGCACTAACTATGATATGCTAGACTATATAGTTAAGAATAACTTAGGGAATATTCTTGTAGTTCGTTCTAATACCATGCTAATGACTTTCTAGAGTATCTAATTGAGGTGCTTATCATATTTATTATGTGGCTAGATCAGATTAGTTATCCTTGTCACTATTATCATTTCATATATCTATTATGTGACATTTATCCCTGTATGAAGAGTTAGATATAATGTTCTCAATTATACATGCAATGATAGATGCTCAATCTCATATTCTATTCTGTAATCAATAGTGATGATTGACTAATCCCTTCCCAGTGGTAAAAATATAAATAACGATACCTGGAATACTTCCCGGTTAAAATGCTACATCGGTATTAATCTGTGCGCTTGCAGATCCCATTCATTATTTATTTAGAAGAGCAATTGCATATTTCAATACCGCGTCTCTCATGTCATGCTGGGGATGACAACTTGGCTTAAGTGGTGTGAGGGATAGGTTTGGCATTTTTGGCACCGTTGCTAGATTTAGAACTTAGTCTACTTTTGGTAATGATGTTAAGAATACCCAACAACCTCGTGGGGGCTCTCCCCCAAGCTGAATGTTACCGGGCTCAGTAATGTGGTGGAGGTGGTGGTTGGAATCTCATCTGCTCTATCAGGTACTCTAATCCAGTCTGCATGTGTTGTTGTCCCTCATGTAGCTGCTTGAACTGCTGATCCACCTAGTGCTGCCACTGCTCATGTTGCTGAAATCTATCATCAATATGATGTTGCCACTGCTCATGTCGACGCCAAGTTTCGTTCATTGCTTGATGTCCCTGCTGAAGGTTAGTGAGATGCAAAGACATAGCAGGATAGTTATTAATAGAAGTCCCGAAATACTGTTTAGGTGGCGGCATGTATTCATCTGTTGGTGGTGCATGGAACGGGTATAGTCCACCAGTGGTGTGGTCCGCATTTCCACGCACAGAAAATGATGCACGGCCCCTATGAAAATTTTGTCTGGTATCATCTGGCTCCTGTGTGGAAAATATTCCCCATCCTGTGGATGTAGATGGCTCTCCTTGCTCATACGTGGCTTGGTCCTCCCATTCTGAGTGGGTGGACCAGGGCTAATGTGG
Organism: Sorghum bicolor; assembly: GCF_000003195.3. Lineage (NCBI taxonomy): Eukaryota > Viridiplantae > Streptophyta > Magnoliopsida > Poales > Poaceae > Sorghum > Sorghum bicolor. The sequence goes on along the minus strand of NC_012876.2, from coordinate 14,427,789 downwards.
CTCATGTGACGTACCTGGATCGTCAAAGTTAGTGTAATAAAAATGAGTTGGACCCGATGGTGTTGGGTCAGCTCTAGTGTAAACTTCTGGGCAGCATGTTAATGCGTGCTGATGGATACGTGCCAATGTTAGTATTTTCTAGAAAAGTAAAAATGTCAACAGAATAAATTCCCAGTTCCCAGTCAGGCAACACGTACTCATTGCGGTATTTCTTATAAATTATGATTATTTTATTGTTTCGTCTTTTTAGCATATGAGCACGGAAGAAAAAATCATATCCAATAATTCTACGATCATCAAGAATAAATGTGAGGATGACCTTTGATAGTAATTCTAAACTTGCATCTAGGCGTGTGATCCAAGAGGTAAAAGAAATGCTGCATTTTCTCATGGTAGGTACAGTTTTTCAATAGCTCAATATTAATTTTACAGGTGATGTTTTTCTCTTTTTAATCATAATATATAACAAATGCAGCTCATCCTGCCTGATAGTGTTCCCTCTTCTCGAGAAAAAAAAGTAAAAGCTAACCATTTAAACATAAATCTCAGTGTGGGGTGGTGGACTTTCTCAGTGGTATATTTTTGGTTACGTTCAGGTTGCTTAGCACTGATGTTCTCCTAAAAATCATCTTTATTAAAATCCTTAAACACATCAGCTATATTTACTACACACTGATCTAAAAATCCTAGTGCTACAGTGACAGTTTTTCATGTAAGAGTAAATGGTTTGTTGAACATTCTCAAAGAAACATTGTCATCATCAAAATCCAGGGAGCTAATAAATTCTATAGTGAGTAATCTGCTACCCAATTCAGTAATTTCCCAATCATCTTCCCATCCTATGATCCTAAAAAAGCTCAAACTCAAAATCCATTCTGGTTTCATAGAGAAAAGTACTATCAAATATGGGTGTATGCGTAAACTCCTTGGTCTTTATCACATTTAATATTTCAACTTGCGGTCTAAGTGGTAATAGAATTTGATTAAAGCTTGTTAATTCATACCTCTCTTCCCATTGGGAAGAGGATGATGGGATGTGATGCTCGGAAGGTGATGGCGGATCGATGTCCATCCCGGAACAGGAACGTGAAGGTGCTTGAGATGACGAACGGCTCCAGGTGCTGCGGAATGAAAGTGTCCTCCCGATACTCCTAAGTGCTCCTCCAACTTTGCGATTCATCCTGTCTTAAGAACACGAAGAACAAGGCAAGAACAACAAGAACACAAGAACTCAAAAATTAGGGAAACAAAAGAGAGAAGAGGTGATTTCCACTTGATGCACTTGATCTTCTTTTCTATCTTCTTTTCTTCTCTAATTAAGGGTGGTAGATGAAGGTTGAAATTTTGAAATTTGCAACCAGGGAAGAATGGAGTGCTCTAGTTTGGGAATGAGTGTGAGAGAGAGTGGAAGAAATAGGAGAGGGAAAGGAGGAAGGGGGGCGCCGGCCGGCGTGGGTGTGGGGCCGGCCGGTCCCACCTTGGACCCTTTGTCCACCAACTTTGGACAGGATGACAACATGAATTTGTGAACTATTATGGTGTTTGTGACCTTCCCCATGCATGAATGAGTGAGTGGAGTGAGAAAAGAGTAAAAGACATGCATGTGATTAAACAAAATGGAGTGTAGTGAATAATTGGTGGGTGGCGATGTGATGTGAAATGACTTGATGTGATAGGTGTAGGTCCCACATGTCTCTCATATTTATACCATATATATAATGACACAAAGATGAAAAACTAAATTACGTTTATGAATCTATGAAAAATTAGAATTCTAATGACAATATTTTTATATTTTTCTGCCACCACAGTAAATTTTACCAACAGGGTTTTTACGCTCTGTCAGTAGTAATCTCATGGGGCTTAAAACTTTAGTTATGACATGCTTATTTTTATTTTCTTTTAATAATGCAATTTGTGATAATAAATATGCTAAAAATTAATGTGAGAATTTAATTTACTGATAACTTGGACTTCTCCAGTTAAATTATTCTTTATAATTGCTCTCCGCTGTCGGAGATGTTGAGGCATCTTGATCTTCTTGATCCTTCAGAGTCTTGCATTGCTCGGGTCTTGGCCTGAATGCAAATCGCTCTTCTTGCCAATTAATGGTGAATATTATTTCTCCAGCTCCAACGTTGATGGTTGCATTTGCAGTGTTTAGGATTGGTCGCCCGAGGATAAGAGGTATCTTCCTCTCTTCCTGCATGTCAAGTACCACAAAATCTACATGAATGAAAAAGTCACGGATTCTTGCTAGAATATTTTCTGCTATCCCTGCAGGGTAGCGGACTGATTGGTCAGCTAATTGCAAGCACATTATTATTGGAGTGAGCGTGGAATAGTCAAGTTTGTCGAAGACCGTCTTGGGCATAACGCTGACATTTGCTCCAAGATCACATAAGGCGTTCTCGAACATCTGATTGCCTATAGAACAATCTATATTGGGACACTATTGGGTCATTCTTCTTGATGGGGGAAGAACGTAGGATTGCTTCACTACATGCCTCTGTTAGCTTGATGATTTCGGTTGACGGAAGTGGTCCCTTGTTGTTGAGGATGGCTGTTGACGGTCCTTAAGTATCAAATTTAATTATCAAATAAATAAAGAAAAGGATCCAAATGAAATCAACATCTAGACTTAGGGTTTTATCTGACAGAATTCCATGAGTTTTGGTGTTTGTCTATTTCTACAGGGGGTTATCAGGAAATAAGGAAGAAAGACCCACACGTCGGGATTACATAAAGATATTAACGTGCCGCGCAATTATCTTACATCTAGAAGACTCCAGAAGCCACGAGACCGAAGCGGAGGCGAAACGGGGCCTGACCCTGGGCGCCCGCCCAGGTGATCAGGGTGCCCGCCCACCTCGTGAGTCCAATCAGGACTCTGCTTTGCGGGAGATTTCCACCGACCTAAAGGATGAATCTAAACCATACAATCTATGTCGGTTTGATCCAACGGCCCATATTCACTTGAAGGGACTATAAAACCAGACCCCCTGGCCCCTGGAGGAGAGAGCCTCTCAACCCTAATTCATTGTTCCTCAAGGGAGAAGAAGCCTCTGATCAAGATTAGAGCCACCACATCAATTAGATATCTAGACTAGCATAGCTACATAGGATTAGAACTAGAAGGAGTCAATCTTCGATTGGTTTCCGGATCTGTCAAGAGGATTCTTGGTAATTATCTAATTGTGCTTCTAATTGTTCTTCTAATTATCTTTGTTCTTCAATATTATGAATATGACTTTGTTCTACTTCAATATATTGCTTATGACTTTGCTCTACTTGCTTATATTCAAGATTATATTGTTCTTAGTTTATCATAGTTATGTACTTGGCTTAGTTAGATTGGATCTATATACATGCTTAGGATCGTATAGCGTTTATCCATCGGATCCATGGGTAAATGATAGATATTGTGTAAGCGTGGTGCTTATACCGTATTTATCTGCGATTGTACCCAATATGCCAGATCGTGGGGTGGTTCGTGATAGTGACAGCTTCATTGATTCTTATATAGTCCCCCTCTCGTGTATTGGGCTGGCAGAGCAATATTATTACAGGGGAGTGATTGCTATGTTTCTCATTTACCTTGCTAATATTACTATGCATGGGCGTAGTCTTGTCTCACAATGATTGCTAAGTATGCTTGCACTAATTATGATAATGCTAGACTATATAGTTGAGAATAACTTAGGGAATATTCTTGTAGTTCGTTCTAATACCATGCTAATGACTTTCTAGAATATCTAATTGAGGTGCTTATCATATTTATTATGTGGCTATATCAGATTAGTTATCCTTGTCACTATTATTATTTCATATATCTTTTATGTGACACTTATCCCTGTATGAAGAGTTAGATATAATGTTCTCAACTATACCTACAATGATATATGCTCAATCTCATATTCTATTCTGTAATCAATAGTGATGATTGCTAATCCCTTCCCAGTGGTAAAAATATAAATAACGATACCTGGAATACTTCCCGGTTTAAATGCTGCATCGGTATTAATCTGTGCGCTTGCAGATCCCATTCATTATTTATTTAGAAGAGCAATTGCATATTTCAATACCGCGTCTCTCATGTCATGCTGGGGATGACAACTTGGCTTAAGTGGTGTGAGGGATAGGTTTGGCATTTTGGCACCGTTACTAGATTTAGAGAACTTAGTCTACTTTTGGTAATGATGTTAAGAATACCCAACAAGCATTTTTGGCGCCGTTGCCGGGGAAGGTTGATTACTAATCAGGAATGGAATAAAAGATTTTGAGTTATCATTCGCATCACTAATATGATTGAGCTTATCTATTCTCTCATACAGTTTTACCCCGATATTTTCCTATTTTATCTTATGCAGGGGAATGTATGAATAGAAGACATCTTCCAGGAAACTTTGTTGACAATCCTGAAGCATTATTCAAGAAGACGAGAGCCAAGCTCAAGAAGAGATCATCAACACTTCAGCAAGAAGCTTCATCCAATCAAGAAGATCACCGGAACTTGTCTTCAGAGTTCGAAGCCATGGCGAACAAATCGATCCGCGAGTTCTCAGCTCCCACTACGGACAACATCCGCACTGGACCTGCTGTAGAGATCGACGGCAACTTTGAGCTCAAACCTGGACTTATCAACATGGTGCAATCCAACCAGTTCTGTGGGAAGGCACACGAAGATGCTAGTGCTCATTTACAACACTTCCTGGAGATTTGCAACACATTCACCATATCAGGAGTTTCCAAAGATGCTATACTACTTCGCCTCTTCCCATTCTCACTGTTAGGGAGAGCGAAGCAGTGGTTCTACGCTACAAAGGAGAAGAATACTACGTGGGCACTCTGCTCAACAAACTTCCTGGCAAAGTTCTTTCCCATGGGCAAGACCAATGCTCTCCGTGGGAAGATTACAAGTTTTCAGCAACAAAATGATGAATCTGTTCCAGAAGCATGGGAGTGCTTTCAAGACTACATCCTAGAATGTCCCCATCATGGAATGGAGAGTTGGCTACTGATGCAGACATTTTATCATGGGCTCGGCAACAGTGCCCGAGAGACCATGGATGCTGCAGCTGGAGGAGCATTCTTATCACTTACTATACCACAAGCCACAGCTCTTGTGGAGAAGATGGCGTCCAATCAAAGCTGGAATGAAGAGAGGACCCAGACACGCAAGATAGGTGAAGGTATGCATCAGCTCAAGGAGGTAGACATGCTGTCTGCAAAGCTAGACCTGCTCATAAAGAAGCTCGACGATAGAGCTGGAGATAAGAAGGAAGTTATGCACATCTACGACTCTCACATGACTTGTGAGGAGTGTGGAGACACTGGACACTCAGGCAACCACTGCCCTGAGATACTTGAGGATGTCAACTACATCAACAACAACTACTACTACTACTACAACCGTCCTCAACAAAATCAAGGTTGGAACCAACAGAGGCCTAACTACTCAGGTAATTATCGAGGTAACAATTCTTACAACAATAATAATAATTTTCCACCTCTGAGAGAGTTAGTGTCTAATCAAGGAAAGCTAATGGATAATCTATCTAAGAAATTGGCATCTAATGATAAAATGCTACAAAATATAAATAATAGAATGGATAATTTCTCTACTGCCATCAAGAATCAAATTAGCTTTAATAAAATGATTGAATCTCAGTTAAATCAAATTGTTGCGGCTGTTCCTGCTACTAACCCCGGTATACCATCACAACCGGAAGGATTAGAATCTGCAAATCTTGTAGACATGTTTGATACAGGTAATAATTGGAGTAACCCCGTCACTGAATTCTCTACTGACCTTCTGCCGGTCAAGAGAGGCGATCCAGGACGCCCCGTCATCCCGATCTCCATCGGCATGGTGGATGTCCCAGAAGCACTCTGTGACTTTGGCTCCAGTGTCAACATTATACCCAGGGTACTCTATGAAAAATTCTTTACATATCCTTTATTAGAAACAATCATGTGTTTGCAGTTTGCAGATCAGACGATAACTTTTCCAATGGGAATATTGAAGAACCTTTGTGTCCGAGTTGGTACCTTATATGCTCTAGCAGACTTCGTAGTAGTAGAGACCGGAAATGATGAGAGAGCACCTATCATCTTAGGGAGGCCATTCTTGAATACCACGGGAGCTATCATCTATGCTAGTGCTGCTAAGATCAGTTTCTACGTCAAAGGGAGGAAGGAGACATTTTTCTTCAAGAACAAGACTACACAAATCCCAGATCAATCCAGACGTGAATCAAGGAAGAGGACCAACAGGAGGAACAGGAACAAGCAAGTGTGGACCGAGTCAGCTAAGATGGTCACTGTAGTTCATGGAGGCCAAGATCACCAACTTAAGTCACCGCTTTTGACCAAGAAGGACGACCCAGGAATGCCAAGCATCTACTGCTCCATCAATGGATACAACTTCTACAAGGCAACTTGTGACACCGGATCGGGCGTCAACATAATGGCCGCAGCCACCTATCGGCTCTTGTTCGGAACCATGCCCCTAAGACCAACATATATTCAGCTCCAGATGGCAGATCAGACATTTCAAGAAGTTAAAGGAATAGTAATTGATGTCCCAGTCAAAATAGACGATCATTTTGTCTACATAGACTTTCAAGTTATTGACATGGAAGAAGATGAATATGATCCACCCATCATCCTTGGAAGACCGTTCCTCAGCACCATTAAAGCAATTATCTACATTAGAACCGGAGAAATCCATATGCACTTCCCCTCAGAGAAGGTACGCCGTTATTTTACTGACCCTAACTATATCGTTGAAGAATCTAAGCAGGTAAGGAAAAGACGCAACCGTAACCAGAGGAGGCAGATCATCAAGGACGGATGGGCAGACTACGAAGGAGAAGTTATAAGGTCTAAACTTTTGATCCTTTCCTAGGGCATATTCTGTCTGAAAAAGGGATTGCTATGGATCCGTCAAAGGTACAGGAAGTTATGGACTGGAAGTCACCAACTTCTGTCTCGGAAGTTCGAAGCTTTCTTGGCCTAGCCGGGTATTACCATCGTTTCATACCCGACTTTTCCAAGATTGCTAAGCTAATGACCAGTTTGCTGCAAAAGGATCATAAGTTTGTCTGGACGGAAGGGTGTGAACTAGCCTTCCACACCTTGCGAAAGTTGCTGACCACCGCTCCCGTTCTAGCGCAACCCAATATCGAAAAGCCTTTTGATGTGTTTTGCGACGCGTCAAAAAGTGGCTTAGGATGTGTGCTGATGCAAGACGGCAGAGTTATAGCTTACGCTTCTAGACAGTTGAGAAAGCACGAAGTCAACTACCCGACCCACGACCTCGAGCTAGCAGCAGTAGTGCACGCTTTAAAGATCTGGAGGCACTATTTGTTAGGGAATAAATGTCATATCTACACAGATCATAAAAGTCTAAAGTACATCTTCACACAGTCTGAGCTGAATATGAGGCAACGAAGATGGTTAGAGCTGATCAAGGATTACGATCTGGAAGTCCATTATCATTCGGGCAAGGCTAATGTGGTAGCAGACGCTTTGAGTCGCAAACCGCACTATCAAGTGGTTCAACCGTTGTTTGAGGATGGGTTCAATCTCATGCATCCCGAAGTCTTATGTCACATACAACTCAGTTGTTCACTTGAAAGTCAAGTCATCGAGGGTCAGAAAACAGACAAGGGTATCTTCCACATCAATGAAAAGATCAAAAATGACACAAGGACTCAGTTCAGAGTTGATGAAAAAGGGGTATTGTGGTTTCAACACCGGCTAGTAGTTCCGAAGAATCAAAAATTAAAGAATCGCATCATGGGTGAAGCACATCTCTCCAAGCTTTCTATTCATCCTGGCAGTAGTAAGATGTATCAAGACCTAAGATCTCACTTTTGGTGGACCAAGATGAAGAAAGAGATAGCAGCCTATGTGGCCCGTTGTGACACATGTTGCAGAGTCAAGGCTATACATATGAAACCTGCAGGTCTGTTACAACCGTTGTCAGTTCTGGAGTGGAAATGGGAAGAGGTTAGCATGGACTTTATCATAGGATTACCGACAACGCGAAAGGGGAATGACTCGATTTGGTAATCATAGATCGATTGACCAAGTCGGCTCATTTCATTCCTGTTAAGACTCGTTACAGACCTCCCGAGTATGCTGATCTGTATCTAGCTGAGATTGTCAAGTTCCATGGTATTCCCAAGACCATCATATTAGATAGAGGACCGCAGTTCACCGCTCATTTCTAGGAGCGAATGCATAAGAGTTTGGGGACTAGTGTTGATATTTGGTAACGCAATTAGAAAATGATCCGCAAGCGCACGGATATCGGTGAGCATTTCACCCGGGAGGTTTTCCAGAGTATCGTATTTATATTTTTACCACTGGGAGAAAGGGTGCATCTGACTAACCAAATCTATTGCTACTACCCCTTTAGGCTACAAAGAATGTTTCTCGATGTGAGTGATGTATAGAGAAGACTGCAACCGTAGTCTCGTTCTAACCTTGGTAAGGATGATCTACTGTTCTATTGAGGAGGCTCACGGAATCTAGACAACACAAAGGATGTTCGACCCGCACCTATAAACCTAACCGTCCTGCTAACAAGATATGGGATACAAAGGTAACTCGGAAATGTCACGTTCCTCGCTACTACCACGGTCCAGCTAGTCAGGGGATATCTATGAGTACCCTAGCCTAAACACCACGTTTACGCTAGCAAGTGATTACTCTAATACTCAACCGGAAGAGGATTAAAGTAAACTCATAAACCAAAGAACAATAAAACAAGAACTTACTAGAATTAGAAGTCGAATTACTGAAGAATCTTAGAAGCAAGCCTCGGGTTAGGAGACTTGATCCCGCAGGTACAACTCGGAGTAGACACCGACAGGCCGGCCTTCCTCCGATCTACACCTCCACTCTATCTCTCTCAATCTAGTAGAAACTAGAAGATCTATTTCTACTTTACATTGGTTGCTAAGCCTAAAAAGAAATATTATTTAGAGAAGAGGTTTTCCTTCGAGGGCACCCCTCAATCTCTATGATAATTTCTTGTCTCCTCCAGGGGCCAGGGGGGTCTCCTTATATAGTCCTCCTCCTCTATGCGTTTTTGGTTCAGCAGGCGATGTGGTACTAAACTTTCCACCATATCTCATTAAAATGCACATAGGCCTTAGTGGACCAAAATCTGATTTGGGCCCAATTAATCCCGCAGCTCTTTTATGTGGAGTTCTTCTTTTATTAATATCTCTTGATTCCGAACTCCAAATATAGCAAATAATATATACATTTCTATCAGCTCGACGAGATCTTTGCAATGGTGTACTCCATTCTGTGATTGGTGGAAACACCTGGGCGGGCGCCCAAGGGGGGAGGGCGGGCGCCCTGCCCCCGGGCCCGTTCGGCCTCCCGTTAGTTCCTGTAGCTTCTGGACTCTTCTAGATGATAGAAAATTACGCGGCATGTTAATATCTCTATGTAAACCCGACGTGTGGGCCTTTCCTCCATATTGCCTAATAACCCCCTGCAGAAATAGACAAACACCAAAACTCGTAGAATTCTATTAGATAAAACCCTAAGTCTAGGTGTTGGATGCATTTGGATCCTTTTCTTTATTTATTTGATGATTATATTTGGTACTTAAGGACCGTCAACAACTCCCCCAAGCTTACCTCTTGCTCGTCCCTGAGCAAGGATGAACTCAAGAGTTTTTTGCAGTGGTTTCATGCCTTAAAAGTACACACGCATTCAAGCAAGATCTCATCTCTGAGAATAAACTGTTAAGACTTAAAACTTACTCATTTTACCTTTCACCATGGGGCTTGTAACCGTCACTTGTGTCTTGAGCAGTTAAAAGATAGAACGGTCTAGTCAAGCGTCATGTCTCATATTCTTGATTAGCTATAGCTTTGGAGTTTGTGCAGATTTTCAAATAAAACTCAGAGTTTCCTTGTATGACTCTCTCAAATCTCTCTTTTGTGGTATTTCTGGATCCTTACCAAGGCAGTAATGGTATATGCCTTCTCTCAAAGTATGTGGTATTTTTGGTATAATGCATAGTGATATTACCTTCTCTCTCACCCTACTCTAATAAGGTTTTGATATCTGGAGCTCATAGGTGGGAGACAGCTAATATATACTTACAAGACATTTATTGCATAGTCAAACCATGGATCCAGAGAAACAAGTCAATAAGTCAAATCAAGATGTGCATGTGTGGCGAATGAATGGTGTATGGTGATGATGGTGATAATGATGGTGGAAGTCTAATTCTACTTTTGCTCTTTTAAGGGGATACACACCTTTCTTGCACTTTGAAACTTTTTGGGGAGAATGAGATGCTCTATATTTTATTTTTCTTTCCTCTCAGGTGGGTATCTTGTACCCCTAATTCTACTGTCGGACACTTGTCCATTTTTACCTCTCGTCTCACTTTTTCTTTTCTTCGAGGTTCCGGGCACTTGCCCCTTTTTATTTCCTCGTATATTTTTTTTCTTTTTTTTAGAGCACTCATCTCCTTAAATAATATAGCAAGTGGTAGTAACCAAGATATCTCGAGCATTTATTTCATAGGGAATAACAGGGATAGGATAATATTTTTTGTTATTCTCTCCCAGATTAGGAGTAGAATAATTTTGGGTGAATCTGGAGATGGAAGTGAGTGGATGTATGTGGATGGTACTTCCAGAGTAGAAGTAGCATGTATGAGTGAACGTGCAAGTGAATCTTGATTTTAACCACATGACAAGCTCCTAAGGGTCTACACAGCTTGACCACACTCAATGCTCATAAGCAGTAAAAAGTAAATATGTGGCTCAAAGTCTAGCAAGCATGTATATATGGCTGTGGTAGGATTTTAAACTCTCATCATACAGGAACTCATCATGTGTTATTTTAAATATTTTTCAAAGATAAAATTCTCTAGAATTCTAGCATCTCTAGGAACAGATAAACAGCAGCTCAACCTTCCCATATCATATCCGTTAACAACTTAGACTTTAGATCAAGTACTCTTCCCACAAGTTCAGGTTTAGAGCAAATCTTACTTCATAACAGTCATGCCTAAACTTGAGAGAGATTTCAATTTTAAGAATTAGTCATGGCAGAGCAACTATTCATCATTTCCATGTGATAGTTTATCATGAGGGTTTATAACAAACTTTATTTATTTATTTATTTAGCAAACTAAGCAAAGATATATATATATAAGCATAGTATTTTTATTTGGGTTTTTATGATTATGTAGCTTTTTATTATTTGAGTAAAGTATAAGCGTGAGTGGAAACACTTAGCTGGATAAATGGAGGTGCTCTCCCCCAAGCTGGATTTTGACGTAATTTCTTCTGATGTAGCTAGCAGGTAGCAGAGGTGTATTTGAATGTCGGTAGCATCCTGATAGCGATTAGGATGTCCTCCGTCTGCTAGTCTTCTTGATTCTTAAATTCTGTAGAGCTCAAATAGACAACAAAGCTTTGTGGAACTGGTTAAGTGTTAGCATAAATATCTAGCCTTTATCATATTGAGCCTCCTCAATAAATATTACTTCTTTAGCAGGATCATGCACTTATTATTTTTATATTTTTATTGTAAGATGAAAACTTATTTATTTTATTTTTATGCCACCACAGTGAATGTACTTATGGGTTTTATGCCATGAGCATGCTCACATAGGGCTTACTATTTTTTAACATTTTTATTTTCTTTTCAAGATAGCATGAACCTGATTAACTAAACAAACTATTGAATGGAAAAGGATAACTACCAAGTTTATCTCTTGGCAAGGCGTTCGGTATTTTTAAGTCCTCCGAACGGGACTCTCCGTTTTCTCAGTCATCCTGGGATTTGCTAGGTGGCGTAGTCGGTGGTTCCGGCGGCGCCTCTTCTTCATGTATAACTGTCTTCTCTCTCCACACCTGACTCGGTGCTACGGTCTCCTCAGGATAGTTGTATTCAAGCTGTATGTCTTCAGTCCTTATCACTTCTCCTTCGTAGTCTATCCATCCATCCTTGATGATTTGCCTCCTCTGGTTGCGGTTGCGTTGTCTTCTTCTTGTCCTGACCTGCTTAGAATCTTCAACTATATAGTTAGAATCATTAAAGTAGTGGCGTACCTTCTTAGAGGGGAAATACACGTGGACTTCTCCGGTTCCAATGTAGATGATGGCTTTGATAGTGCTAAGGAACGGTCTTCCAAGGATGATGGGTGGATCATACTCGTCTTCTCCCATGTTAATGACCTAAAAATCATCTGGAGCTGAATGTATGTTGGTTGTAGGGGCATGGTTCCATGCAGGAGCTGATAAGTGACTGCGGCCATTATGTTGACGTTAGATCCGGTGTCGTAGAGTGTCTTATGAAAAGAGTATCTGTTGATTGTGCACTCAATGCTTAGAACACCAGGGTCGTCCTTCTTGATCAAGAAAGGTGACTTGAGTCGACGATCTTGACCTCCTTGAACTGCAGTGACCATCTTAGCTGACTTGGTCCACATTTGCTTGTTCCTGTTCCTCCTGTTGGTCCTCTTCCTTGGTTGATGTCGGGGTTGCTCTGAAGTTTGTGTAGTCTTGTTCTTGAAGGAAAGTCTCCTTCTTCCCCTTGATGTAGAGACTGATCTTGGCAGCATTAGCGTAGATGACAGCTCTAGTGTTTAGGAATAGCCTCCCTAAGATGATGGGTGCCCTCTCCTCAGTACCAGTCTCTATCACCATGAAGTCTGCTAGAGCATACAAGGTACCAACTCGGACGCAGAGGTTCTTCAATATTTCCTTTGGGAAACTAAGTGTCCGATCTGCAACCATCTCTGAGTAATTAGGCCTCTGTTGATTCCAACCTTGATGTTGTTGAGGACGGTTGTAGTAATAGTTGTTATTGTTGTTGATGTAGTTCACGTCCTCAAGCATCTTAGGGCAGTGATTGCCTGAGCGTCCAGTATCTCCAGTGTGTTTGTGCTCGTAGATCCTAGTTCTTCACTTGGTGGAATCTGGGAGTTGTAAAACTCCTTCATATTATGCTCGAAGTGTTCCTGCTCATAGAGACAAGGTAGAGATCAAGTGCATGGGCCCTGTTGGTGGAAAACACCAACAGAACCAAAAGTGTATTTGTTCTTCTCTAACCTTAAGCATAGTGAGCAAGACAAAATTGATGGATCATGAGTGTAGCATTTGTCAGATCAGATGGCTCAACCTAATGGAAAGATAATCTATCTATATTTATGTTTTGTTTATATCTTCCAAAGATTGCATGTGCAATACTTTAGCTTATATGATTAGGAGTGTGGGGTCACGAAGGTAGTACTAAGAACAAAGATTAAAGGACTAAACATGTTGAATTAATTGAGTTGGTTAATTTGGAGTTATAAATCATACATGTTTGTCTCTTTATTTATGTGAATGCCAGAACCAAGGAGGAGCTTATAAAAGTGTTAGTCAAGTACCTTAAGATGTTACCTTACTTGAAGAGTGATGGTACAGTATCACCTTGTGGAAGCTTTCCTTTCTTAGCGGTTGTGCATCGTGTTTGTGGCACCCTCCATGAATCATCTCTTATGAGCTACGTCTTTCTTGTGCAAATTGTTAAACTTCATGTGTTACTTTCTTCATCTCCAATGAGTTTGCATCTCAGGACTTCCCAGGTTGATATTGAAAGTTTTCCTACAGGGGTTAGTCCAACAAAATATACCAATATCTACTCAAGCAGTTTTTAGTTCAGTAACCAAACTAGACTCCATGTCTAATCAGATTAAGGAAGGCTATTTAACCTAAGCACCACGCTTAATTTAAATGCCATTGGAAGTGTGTCCAGTACTTCCAAACTAACACTTACTAGGATAAACAAAGGTAGCATGATGGCTTTTATAGAGATCTACTCAAGTGGAGATGAAGTAGTGTGATTAGTATTTAACAAATTGAGCATGTCTCAAATGTAAGGACAACCAACATAGCAACATGGCAAAGGATGTTTTATGTAAAGTACTCCCCAAGCTTGAATTTTGCAAAATTCAAGATTGGATGAATTTAATTTAATGTTGCATGATGGTTGGTTGGGCATACCTTGCGCTTGTCATTCATCCGATCTTCTTGCTCCAATCCTAGAAAGGTTAGTGGCAAGAATACCCGAAGGAATATTTCTACAATTATCTCAATATGCTCAATACACAAGGCAATGTTGCAAATAATTAGAAGTTCATGTTACGATCTGATAAGTGCTTGCTAAGCTTATCCTTGGGAAACCATCAAGTTATGTTGGTGAAGTGGTTTCCCCTCGAACACCTACCTATATCAAGATCAACTCAACGAGATCTACAATATTTATTATAGACATATGCATCGACAATTGCCCTTTTAAAGTTTTTATAAATAGAAAGGAAGAGGGGGTTGGAGATCTCAAATGTGGTGATGATGGAGAGACCGATTGATTGGGGAGATGTTTTATATGAGCAAGGACTTGGTAAGGTATTTATAAAATAACTTCCATGCTCACTGTTGTTTTTCTCATTCTCAAACTCCAAGGATGATTCTTCATGAATGCTTAAAATTCCTCTAGGATTGTCTCTCAAGTTTGTTTTATCTATCCATTCAATGGTGATAGCACATGGATTAATGCCCTCTAGCCATTGATGTTGCTCTTCTCGATCCTCCTTGTGGTCTTGGTGACTCTTATGCATGGGATGTCTAGAGAGATTCATAGGATCATCGGGAGGTTCAAGGGAAAGAGCATAGTAGAAATTGTTAAGCTCAAGGATGGGTTGGATAGCCGAATTATGGGTTTGAAATGTTTGGAAATTGGCTATTGAAACTTCCTTTCCTTGTCTGGGAGATGATTCCTTCTCTATCTCTAAGATTTTTCTATAAAGGCTAGTACAAGAAAGATGTCCACAAATGAAGACATACCTTCCTTTACTAATAGATAAAGAAAGAAGGACTCTACCAAAGGTTATATGATTAAGACCAATGTGAAAATATTCAGGAAAAACATGGTCTTGTAGGGCTAGGTCTAAACCAGAATTTATAGAAAGATTAAAAGATTCCCTAGGTGTAGCTAAAAGTGCATTATCTTCTTGATTAAAAGATAGGACCTCGGCTATAGAAAAGGGTTGGTTTTGACCTATTGCAATCAACTCCGGACACAGATCATAATTAGGGGCAGGACGTGTTGACTCCCATGGTCTATGGCTGGTCTCCGAAGGTGCAAAAAATTTAATAATAGGTATGGAATTTGAGTTATCCATAAAGATAAAAATAAAAAGATAAAAGAATAAAACTATAAAAGTATAATACAAGATAATAGCAAGACTCAAAGTTATCTCAGCAAACCGTCTTTCTCCCCGGCAACGGCGCCAGAAATGCTTGTTGATATTTGGTAACGCAATTAGAAAATGATCCGCAAGCGCACGGATATCGGTGAGCATTTCACCTGGGAGGTTTTCCAGAGTATCGTATTTATATTTTTACCACTGGGAGAAAGGGTGCATCTGACTAACCAAATCTATTGCTACTACCCCTTTAGGCTACAAAGAATGTTTCTCGATGTGAGTGATGTATAGAGAAGACTGCAACTGTAGTCTGGTTCTAACCTTGGTAAGGATGATCTACTGTTCTATTGGGGAGGCTCACGGAATCTAGACAACACAAAGGATGTTCGACCCGCACCTATAAACCTACCCGTCCTGCTAACAAGATATGGGATACAAAGGTAACTCGGAAATGTCACGTTCCTCGCTACTACCACGGTCCAGCTAGTCAGGGGATATCTATGAGTACCCTAGCCTAAACACCACGTTTACGCTAGCAAGTGATTACTCTAATACTCAACCGGAAGAGGATTAAAGTAAACTCATAAACCAAAGAACAATAAAACAAGAACTTACTAGAATTAGAAGTCGAATTACTGAAGAATCTTAGAAGCAAGCCTCGGGTTAGGAGACTTGATCCCGTAGGTACAACTCGGAGTAGACACCGACAGGCCGGCCTTCCTCTGATCTACACCTCCACTCTATCTCTCTCAATCTAGTAGAAACTAGAAGATCTATTTCTACTTTACATTGGTTGCTAAGCCTAAAAAGAAATATTATTTAGAGAAGAGGTTTTCCTTCGAGGGCACCCCTCAATCTCTATGATAATTTCTTGTCTCCTCCAGGGGCCAGGGGGTCTCCTTATATAGTCCTCCTCCTCTATGCGTTTTTGGTTCAGCAGGCGATGTGGTACTAAAAACTTTCCACCATATCTCATGAAAATGCACATAGGCCTTAGTGGACCAAAATCTCATTTGGGCCCAATTAATCCCGCAGCTCTTTTATGTGGAGTTCTTCTTTTATTAATATCTCTTGATTCCGAACTCCAAATATAGCAAATAATATATACATTTCGATCAGCTCGACGAGATCTTTGCAATGGTATACTCCATTCTGTGATTGGTGGAAACACCTGGGCGGGCGCCCAAGGGGGGAGGGCGGGCGCCCTGCCCCCGGGCCCGTTCGGCCTCCAGTTCGTTCCTGTAGCTTCTGGACTCTTACCCCGGTCGGGACGCCACCCCGCGCCCCGACGCGTCATTCTGTCCCCCGCTCCTCTCTCTCTTCTTCCTCCGTTCGCGAGCGCAGCAGCAGCCGTAGCAGCTCCGCCGTAGCGGCATCGCCGGAGAAGCTCCGCTACGCACTGCCGGCCACGCTAGTGCCCCAACCTCGGCGCCAAGACCACCATCGCACTCGTCTTCGCCGCGGTAAGCTTTTGCGAACGCTCTACCGAGGTGAGAGACCGTCGTACGCCGTGAATCGCTCGCTGGAGTTGCTCTGACCTCGCCGGAGAGCTCCGCCGCGTCGAATCTCGCTAGTTCCTACCTCTTTTCGCTCGCTTTTGGGCGCGTTAGGTTCGTAGCTCGATGAGGAAGCTCGGAAGAGTACTCGCGCACGTTCTACCGCACCGGAGCGGTCTAGCCACGGCGAGCAACGCCGCCGTGCCGCCATGCATGCTCGTTGGGGGTGCTCCGGGCATCTTCCGGCCGATCCAAGGGCACCCTTGGGTGCGCCTCGCTGCGGGGAGCACGATGGTGCTCACCCCGTGGCCGGAGACCTCGCCGTCGGCGAGAGCCGGCCGACCAAAGTCGGCCGAAGTGCTGCATGGCTGACCCGTGGGGCCACGACCCCTAGGTCCCGCCTGTCAGCGCCTCTACGGGTGTGGATCTGGGTAGATCTAGCGTTTTCCTTCGGTTTTTCTTAAATAAAGGTTTTCCATAAATTAATTTAAATGATGTAAAATCCATATCTTGAGTTGTATGGCTCCAAAATTGGTGAAATAAATTTTTGATGAACTCTATAATTCCAGATCTATGGTTTGGTATGGTTGCGTGTCAAGTTTGAACAACTTTTCTGTACAAATATAATTAATCCATATTTTTGCTGAAATTTGGAAAATACATAGTAATTAAAATATAGCTCAGAAAAATATGGAACTTGTTTTGTTGGCTCTGCATGGGTGATTAGTCTCCGGGAAAATTATGTTACACATTATTTGCTGTATGAATTAATTTTTGGTGATTTAAATGCTTGCATGGTAGTGGTGTATGATTTTTAATAAATAATTGGATCATGCAATTAATCTGGAAACTTTTGTGGTGTTTCTTATGTTAACAAGTTAATTATAAAAATATGAAATCTGCTGTTTGACACTTATACCACAGTAGGGTATTTATACTTGCTTATATAGATTAATCTTGTGATTTTTGTAGCTCAAAATAAACGTCCAAATATTATGAGAAATTTATGGTAGACTTTATGATTGATTAGTAGTCTCCTGTAATTTTTGTGGAATTTATCAATAAACAGAAATATATGCTACTTTTGTAGGCCTAAAAGTGGATAAATAAATTATGAATTGTTATACGTAGATTATGTAAAATAAAAGGGGTTTGGTGTATCTTTGAAGCATCTTGTGAGCTTGCTGGTTAAACATGAGGACAATTTGTAGAAGAGAATGTAAGAGATGTTTAGTGTGATTGCATGTTCTTGGAAGATGTTGACTACCTTGTAAAAATGACCACTTAAATCATCTATGCATCATGTCATGGTCATTTGGTATCCTCTCGTATAAGCATTGCACCCCGGGCATCTCACACTCCACTCATGAGCACACATGCATCATACAGGCTCGCAGGAGAACGAGGTGGGCCCCGAGGAGTAGGAAGAGACCCAGGAGAAGGAACCTTTAGGAGGACCGGAGCCCGGAGAAGAGCTGCAGGAGTGCCCGGATCACAAGCCGAGCACGTTTGAGAAAGGCAAGCCCTGGAGCATTCTAAGTCTCTCTATTCTCGCTAACATAAGTGATATATTATACTTGTTCTACGATGTTGCATTTAAGTGATAGGAATTGCTTGATACCATTGATGCATATGTACTCCTTGATATCACCACTTGTTTATCTACCTTGTCCTATGTAGATAGGTATGGAGTCTATGCTTAGCTTGCTTAGTCTGGTAGAAGTCGGGTGATTTCCTGTCACCTGCGAGATATAGGTGGATACCTGCTTGATTAAGCGGTGATTGCTTTGGGAAAGAATAACCAAGTGTGGAAAGAAAAAATTATGACCGGGCAGGGTCTTATGGTGGGTTGACCGTAGTGCCCCTGCCTGTGTCAATTAAGGACCGATCGTTGACGGTCCTCTTGTCATGTTGAACGCATGCCCCACACTTAGCTGGAAGGATAAGTCGTTCCGATCGCGAAGCCTGAACACTATCCGGGCCGGGAGTCGAGTCGCCATGCGCTGTTTTGGTGATGGTTGAGGAGAACGACGAGGGCGCGGCACGCAACCTTGGTATACCTTGGATACCTCGGTCGCCGGAACGGTCCTCGGGTACTGGCGGTATCTGCCGAACCCGCGAATTGGTCCTGGATAGTGTAATACGGTGATCTGTAGCTCACTTGATCAGTGAGTGTGGTTTGTGTGGGAAATAACTCGCCAGCTCATCAGAAATCGATTCGAATCGCCATCGCTCCTGGATAGTGAGCACTT
Organism: Sorghum bicolor; assembly: GCF_000003195.3. Taxonomy (NCBI): domain Eukaryota; kingdom Viridiplantae; phylum Streptophyta; class Magnoliopsida; order Poales; family Poaceae; genus Sorghum; species Sorghum bicolor. The sequence continues at coordinate 14,408,797 of NC_012876.2, read as the reverse complement.
GACATGAGCCATGTCCTCGTAGTAAGGACTATGGAACACATGGGTTAAAATGATAAATGATTTATGAATGCTATGATGAGGTACCATCATATTACTACATTTGTTTGCAATAGTGCAGGTGCAAACCTAGATAATAGGTAATGATACTTTGAACTTGAGCTAATTAAAAGAAGAAAGGTTTTCTTTAGGATATGTTTAGTGGAATAGTGCTTTTATGCAAAAAGTCTCAGCTATCCCACCATATAGCCTTCATGATCCTTGAAGAGTCTTTATTTTTGGTTTATGACGGGTAAGTCTAGCTGAGTACATTCTCGTACTCAGGGTTCTACTCCCATGTTGTTTTGCAGATGGTCAAATGATCCTTGGTTATTGCATCCTCTGCTTGTACCCAGCGATGGGCGATGACTAGACCAAGGGCGATGGTCACTCTATCTTCTCTTTTGCTTTTATGGGAATGACCGAACTATGGCACTGTACCAAACTGAATTTATGTGTGTGTTACTTTCAAACTATGGAGCTTCCGCTACTTGAGAACTTGGTTTGTAATAACTTTAAGCACTCTGATGTATTTGATGAATGTTTGTGAACTTGATGTAATTGTGAATGGTGGCCGCTAAACTTATTACAATCTTGGCTGTATGTACGATATGTGGTTTGAAATCCTTCGAGATTTCACGGACTACCGAGATTATATGGGCTTAAGCTTGATGGTTTGACTGTGCAAATAGTCACTATTAGGCTTAATCTCTTATAATTTGGGCGGTTCTATTACAATATTTATTTTTTTACCACTAGGAGAAAGCGTGCAAAAGACTGACCTTTTATCCTACCTACTACCCACGGGTTGCAAGACAAGATAGCGAGATATAAGCGATATAGAGAGAACTCTTTCTTCAGTCTTCTTCTAACCTATGGTAAGTGTGTAGATATCGTTCTAAGGGGAGTAACTATAGAAAAGAGACACCTCAGAGAGTGCTTAACCCTAGTACCATATACCCTACCTTACCTCCTGATGAGATGTGGCACAAAGTAATCACCAATAGAAGTGTAGGGTTTTATCTGACAGATTTCCATGAGTTTTGGTGGATGTCTATTTCTATAAGAGGTTATCTAGAAATGACCTTTGGAGGCCCACATGTCATGATTACATAGAGAGAAACAAGATATCTATGCCACATATACAAAAGAAGGGTCTAGAAGGATCAGGAAGCCACCAAAACAAAGCGGAAGACGAGAGGAGCCAGAGGCTGGGCGCCCAAGCAAGGCGACCGCCCCCTCCCCTCGACTAATCAGGAGCAGTCTCGTAGATTATGCCCTAGCCGCCTTTGAGGAGCAAGGATCTTCGTCCATTAAGTCGGTTTGATCCAAGGGTCACGGTTCATCCCACCTCCCTATATAAGGAGGGGTAGACCCTAGGGTTTGAGGAGAGAAGGAGAGAGGGAAGAAGAGAAGAAGAAGAAGAAGAAGAAGAAGAAGAAGAAGAAGAAGAAGAAGAAGAAGAAGAAGAAGCCCTAGCCACCTCCACCACAAGAGAATTAGACTAGATACTCCAATTCCTCCATTATATATAGGATTAGCAAGTAGATTTAAGAAGAGTTCGGGCGCTTCTCTCAGGATTCTAGATCGTTTGTCCCAAGAGTCGGGTATTATTTTGTATCTTTCTCTAAGACTTTATTCTAATTGATTATGTTGCTATTTATTATGTTTATAGTTTGCTCTAGTTATATATTTGATATAGTCATGATTGATAATGAGTGCATACATATGTTCATAGAGCGCTTAGTTCTCATTGCGAGGGAATTAGGTGGTAGACTAAATTTAAGCGTGGTGCTTAGACGGCATTTACCTGCGAATGCATCCTATTGGTCGGGCATTGTGGTAGATCGCGGTTGTGACTTTACTGTTGAGTCTTCTATAGTCCACACCCCGTCAATATCGATAATAGAACCATATTACAAGGATTGTCTTGCTCTATTCCTGATCTTCCTTGCTAATGTTCGTTATGCATGAATTCAAATTTATTATGCTATACATGATTGTATATATACTAGCGTAGATGAAAAGGCTTAGTAACTTACTTGCTACATAGGAGTTCAATCTCTTGACTAGTCTCTTGTTTGCCTACCTATATAATTAGTCTATCTCTAATCTCTAGTTTTATCATTATTATCATACATATCATTATTATTGGCTTACCCCTGCCTTAGCAAGTGACTGTGTGATTGATTTCCTCATTAGTAATCATATTTGACAACTCCATCTCTGAGCCTACTCCTTAGCTCCTTCCTAAGCTAAAATATAAATAAGATACCTGGAATACTCCCAGTGAAGTGCTGCAATGGTATTTGATCTGTGCGCTTGCGGATTACCTTCTATAGTATATATCATTATTTCAAGAGTTTAGATATCCAATACCACCTCCATGAGCTTTTAGCGTTGCTGCTAGGGATGACAACCTAGTTTCTATGGTGACGTTAAAGTACCAACAAACACCAAGTGTTGGTCGACACAACGGGGACGTAGCGTGCCGGCAAGCACGTGAACCTCGGGAGAAAAATCAGTGCCTCAATTGTGTTTGATTGACATTCTTCCGGTGCTTGTTTGTTCATATATTTTTGATTGGTTCATCCCCTACACGTCGGTATAAATATCTCTTCCTCTCCATTTACTTACCGCAAAGTAGTGTAACTAGTTTAGTTGCTAGTCTTGCTTTGTGTAGTTAAGTTCACTAGTGTAACTTGTGGAGACTTAGTTTTTGTGTGCCTAGTGATTATAACAACTAGAATTGTTGGTTAGGTGGCTTGCAAACACCCATTTAGAGTTAGAGCAAAAAGCTTCGCTTTGTTATTTACTAACCTCTTTCTCTAGTGAGTTTGTAGAACCTTTTAATAGGCTATTCAGCCCCCTCTAGCCATATTAAGACCTTTCAGTGGGGCACCATATGCGCCACCAATGGCATTGGGAGGAGCACTGAACCCGCCATAGTGCGGGGCTGCGTCGAACACCGATTGTGGCGGCAGAGGACGTCCCGATGGGTTGTATGGCCAAATGTGCATGCTGCCAGCCTATGGATGGGTTTATGACATGTGCATGCCTCGTGAAGAGCCGCCCTGTCTACCATGGGGCGCACCAGCAGGAGGTGCTACCGAGGCGCCATTGGTGGTGGTCGAGGGGCCACCGCGTGCACCGCTTCCACGATGACGGTCATTGTGTTGGCCACCGGTGGGTCCATTAGGGCATGAAGAAGGGACAGCCCCTAGACATGGAGGTGTAGGTGCGCCGGTTGCCAGTGGACGCGACATCGCAGCGACAAGTGTGGCATGCAGCTGGGATAGAGGGTGGGTGTCGATCTTGAGTTCCTCCATCAGGAGGTGTGTCCGAGCCTCCGCGAACGTCAGGAACGAGCATTGTATCTTGAGGATGGACACCATGTGATGGAACTTGCCGCTGAGGCCATGGAGGAGCGTGAGCACCATCTGACTCACACTGATGGGGTCACCAAACTCGACGAGGGATGCAGCCATGGACTCAAGGCAGCTGTAGTAGTCGGTGATGCTCAGGGACTCCTGAGAAAGTTGTAGAACTACATCTCAAGGAGAAGGGCACAAGACTCCTTCTGGCAGAGGAATTCATCCTTGAGGTAGCACCATGCATTGTGTGCTGGACCTTGGTGCATCATCAGGGACTACTGCAAGTCGCCGAAGACGGTGTCATAGATCCACATCAGTACGCAACAATCTGCAGACCCATGTTGGGCGCATGAGGAAAGCCTCGTCCTCGAGGACATGGCGTGCTAGGGCATATTTGGCAAGCATAGTGAGGAAGATGTCATGCCATTTGGTGTAGGTGTCTGTGGCCTTGTTGAAAGCCCTAGTTTGGTTTTGAATAATTGATGAAACCCTATTACTAACCTCTATACTAAGTGTGTGTAGACTTAATGAGGTTGGTACATACCAAGTGATGGAGCAAGAGATGATCATGGTAATGATGGTGATGACCACAAGATGATCAAGTGCTCAACTTGGAAAAGAAGAAAGAGAAAAACAAAACCCTATGGAAATCAAAGCAAAGGTATTGCTTAGGGTTTTGGTTTTGGTGATCAAGACACCATAGAGGGTGTGATCACATTTAGGATAGATAGTCGTACTATAAAGAGGGGAATTCTTTGGCTAAGCAGTTATCAAGTGCCACTAGGTGTCATTATTCATGTGCATGCATTTAGAACCCAGTGAGCTAACTTAACTCCTTCAAAGAAAATGATTGTGAAAATGCTAACACACGTGCAAATGTTGGTTTACACATTGTGGTGTTGGCACACTTTGAGAAGGAGGTGGAATTTGAAGGGTAGAGAGAGGATGGGTTCCTCTCTCCCTCCCACCGAGCTTGCGAGGCGGGTGTTGATGCAAAAGTAGATCTGCAAACACAAAGGGCTAATAGTTGATTCGATGTTAAGGCGTGCCAGCCGATTTGACCTTACAATCGGCAAAGGTGATAACTTGAATACTTTGGTCCTGACAACAGCGATGCGCCCGGATGCCACGGCCAAGAGGTATTCACGCGCAACTTGAGAACTCGTCGAGATTGACTCGATGAATTCCTAAGAACTCGTAAGTAAAAAGAAAAATATGCGAGTTGACAAAGTCATCGAAAAGTAGATGCTGGAATAGATGTAAAGACTTGTATTTGATTGATTGTGTAATAATTGTTACATAGCCACGGGGTCTACATTTATACCCTGTCCAAAAGAATTACAACTAGACACGACTAGAACTCTAATTCCAAATTGAACGGAATTCGTATACAAAACGGACTCTAACATCTATGGAAAATATGAACCTATCCACCCCGGGTGATCGGCAAATCGTCATCATCTTTGTCAACAATCCCTACGCCTTCCCTTGCTTATCATTGGCAAATCACCTTCCATCGGCATCGACAACCACTAGCATCAGTAATCGGCATAGATCGATCACCACCCTTGGACTTGGCTACATCCTGCTGTTTCGCCATCGGCATCAATCCCATCGGCAACTCCTTTGATAACCAATCATCACTCTTTCACCTGCCGATCTATATTTCATTAACTCCTAGATACGTGTCCAAAAATGGTGTCAACAACGGGATTCGTCGCTTTTCGAGAAAATGAAGTGCATTTTTTCTATTGCGCCGGTGGGAAATTTAGAGAAGTCGTGGGACTGTTTCACCGGACGCTGTGCCTGTGCGTCCGGTGTGCAGGCTGCCTGGCTCAGTTAGGGTTAGGCACCGGACGCCAGGCACCAGACGTATGCTGGAGCGTCCGGTGTTCTGAGTCTGGTGTCTGCGCGTTTTGCAAACCTCTCTGGGTTTGAGTCCGATGGGGTGCGTCCGGTGACCTCGCGCGTTTGTAGACCTCTCTATGTTTAAGACAAGTGTGCACCGGACGTGTCCGGTGCCAACTTGACCGCGTCTGGTGCTCTGCAGGTTACCGTTAGAGATCGATGCGCAGTGTTCAAAGAGCTGACACATGGCTGCTTTTGGAGCACCAGACGCTCTGTTCCAGCGTCCGGTGCCTCATGTAGAGCGTCCGGTGATCCCGAGTTTTGCCTAGTGAAAAGAGCCAACGACTCTATTTGTTTGAGGGGCTTATAAATAGTTGTTGGCCGGCTTAGGGCTCATACTCTTGGCATTCTAGCATACATAACATCCTTGTGAGCCTAAGCAAACACCTCTCACTCATCTCCTTCATAGATTAAACATCTTTGTGAGGTTGGAAGTGATTCCAAGTGCATTTGCTTGAGTGATTGCATCTAGTGGCACTTGGGGATCGTTCCAGCTGCGGTTTTCTTGTTACTCTTGGTGGTTGCCGCCACCTAGACGGCTTGGAGCAGCGGAGGAGCTTTGGCACGAGTTGGTGATTGTTCGTGGCCATCTCCCGGTGATTGTGAGGGGTCTTGTACCTTCTCCGACGGAGAGCCGAAAGGTAACTCTAGTAAATGCTCGTGTCATTGAGTTACCTTACTTGTGGGTTGGTTCTTGCGGTGTCCTAGTGAGGACGAGGTTCGTGCTACACCTCTTAGCCGCCGAACCACCAAGTGTTGGTCGACACAACGGGGACGTAGCGTGTCGGCAAGCACGTGAACCTCGAGAGAAAATTATGTGTCTCTATTGTGATTGTTCATTGGATTTCTCCTGGTGATTGGACTTCATATTATTGATTGGTTCATCTCCTCTACGCGGCGGTATAAAGATCAAACCATCTCTTTTACATTCCCGCAAACTAGAGTAGCTTACTTACTTGTATAGAAACTTTAGGTAGATTTCTAGTGTAAGTAGTGACATAGTTCTTGTGTGCCTAGTGATTATATCAACTAGAATTGTGGAATAGGTGGCTTGCAAACACCCCTTTAGAGCTAGAGCAAAAAGCTTCGCTTTATTTACTAACCTCTTGCTCTAGTGAGTTTGTAGAATTTTTAAATAGGCTATTCACCCCCCTCTAGCCATATTAGGACCTTTCACTTGTCCAGAACAATGGGATGAGAGCCTTGATGTTGACGACGACGGTGGCCTATGCCTAGAGAGCTTCATGATCCTTCTCGTACTCGTCGAGGACGGCGGCACGGAGGCAAGCTTCCTCGGCCTGGCGCTCGATGTCGGCACGGGCAGCGTCCTCCTTTTCCTTGGCCGCCTTGGTAGCATAGCGACAACTGCAGCTGTGGCGACATCGTCGTCTGCTATCAGGGTCAGCAGGGTGGGCCACGCGGACCGTCGGGTCACGCGAGGCCGAGAATAGGTCGCGAGGCCGCGCGCACCGTGGAGTCACGCGAGTGGGTTGCCACGCGTGGGGCCATTTGTCGTGGCCCTGTGACTAGGCGAGACTGGGTCACGCGACCACATGGATCAGCGACGCGAAGACCGGCGTCAGGTCGAGCGAACCGGGCGGCATTCGTGACTGGATCATTCGACCGCGTTGCCGCGAGGAACTGACAGATCAGCGAGGACACCCAATGGCGGAACGGACGGGCGATCAGAGCATCAGCAGGCCGAGCGATGGGATCGGCAGCACTCCGAGCGACGATGTCAGCGACAGGAGCGGCGATCTGATTAGCGACATGCGCAAGCTGAGGTTGCGGAAGTGTAGCGGATCGTAACCGCGATGGATACCATGAAAGTGTGGAAATAATTAACTGTATTCCATGTCAATGTCTCAGTACATATAGAGGTCGGGGTGGCTCATAAGCCAACCGCCCAGGCGTGGTACATGCCACTAATCAAGGGCAACCTACTATAATTACACTTGCTATAATTACAATAGGCTAACACTAGGGCCATGCTTGTGACTCTAGGTGCGCCGTATGATCTAGCCAGAATTTGTGTGACTTCGGCGGATCATCTTATGAAAGTTCAAATATTCGTTGGCATGATTACTGAAGTACTCCCTTCATTCTAAATTATAAGTCATTCAAAGAATTTTGAAGAGTCAAAACATTTCAAGCTTGACCAAAATTACAAAAAGAATTATAAAGATTTATGACATCAATTAGATATAATATGAAAATATAAATAATAAAGAATCTAATGATACTTAATTGTTATCATAAATATTATTATCTTATGATATAAATGTGGTCAAATTAGAAATAGTTTGACTCTTTAAGATTTTTGAAATAACTTTAATATGGTATGGAGGGAGTACATCGTAGGACTATGACCCGACATGTATTGTGTGACCACGTGGCAAATCGTCCAGTGGGCTAACCTAGACTTTGTGTTCAGTTAGCCAAGTCTTTGTGGTGCGCTATATGGTCCATGAGACCATGACAAAGAAAGGATCATGGATTAGATGACAAAGGTTTTGGAAAAAGGTTATAGACCCCGTCCCAATGACTGTGATGTGTTGATTAGATTCATGTCAAAGGCTCGGGCTTCTCGTGCACGCTTGGGAAAGAAGGCGTATTTGGGTTTAACAAGGATTTAGCAAAAGGTTTCAAAAAGGGTGGACTTTTGGATCATTAGAGCATCTCGAGAAGTTTAGTAAAACAACTCCCTATCTTGATTTTTTAGCAAAAAGAGAAAAAACTCTCCTCCACCAGTTTGGTAAAAGTGCTACTTAAAAATAAAAAGTAGTTAAATATTCTCCTCAACACATAAGTTTCCAAAGTCAAAAGAACCCCCTATCTCTCCTCTGTGGACCTTTCTTCACAGCACTTCTCGTGCGAAAGAGTTTTATTGCCGGAAGATGTATAGTTGGTGTGCCTTTGGTTCGGCTGCCACCGGTACATACCTACCTCTGTCTGGCATTTGTCTTGTAGAGCAGAGCAGCGATGCCTCTACATAGTGCTACTGAACAACACCATGCCAAGCAAGGATGCCTGGCGTGATGTACAGCCGCCGCCATGAATGATATGATCGGCTCTAGTAAAAAATTAATAGATGTGGATCCTACAATAAAATTTAAAATTTTATAAAGCTATTATTGGTTAATGTTGGAGAGAAACAAATTTTAAAATTGCTATTTCTTTTATTAACTTGCTATATTCATCAATTTAGCAAGTAAATTACACTAGATTGCTGGAGATGCTCTTACAAGATGGTCACAATATGACATATTTTCATCTGCTAGATCATTTGACAAACATGCCCCCTCTTCTACTAACAACTTGGGCCAAGAAATTTCCTTTTTCTGGTAGTGCGTGTTGCAAAGTTCTTCTTATAATTTTTTGTTCATAATTTTATTTGCTTTCATAAATTATAAAATTCAGTAGTTACCATTAACGAGTAATATACCAGAATATTGTACTTACATCATGTGCATTCTTGGACATGTAAGATGACTTGTGCAAAAAAAAATCCAAAAAATGATGCAAGGAGAATACCAGACGTTGCTGGCTGAAAGATCCATGGGTGACAATGAAATAGGATGGCTAGCAAATATAATAGTCACTTTATTAGATAAATAGATGTATTGATTTCTTGTTAGATGTTATCAACCAAATTGGTCGAGTAAATAAGGTCCGTTTGGTTCCTTTCGGTAAAATTTACCGCCCGTCACATTGAAGGTTTGGACACATGCATAGAGTACTAAATGTAGAATATTTATGAAACTAAAAACACAGATAGAGAGTAATTTGCGAGACGAATCTTTTGAGCCTAATTAGTCCATAATTGGACACTAATTTCCAAATAAAACGAAAATACTACAATACTTGTTAAACTTTAACACCCCCAACCAAACACCCGTAGTCAATCCAAATTGGCGGGCTAGGTCTACGACCTTGTTTAGTTCCAAAAAGTATCTAAAATTTTTCAAGATTCTCTCGAATTTTACGGTATATGCATGGAACATTAAATATAGTCAAAAACAAAACTAATTACACAGTTTGCCTGTAATTTGCGAAATGAATCTTTTAAGCCTAGTCAGTTCATGATTAGACAATATTTATCAAATACAAACGAAAGTGCGATAGTATCTATTTTACAAACGAGAGTACTATAATACCCGAAACTAAAAAAATTTTGCCAACTGAATAAGGCCTACTTGTGAAAGGGATATATCATATATGCAAAGGTTGCAGCTAGCCGAAGATGGTCGGTTGAAAATTGGAGACTTTGCGTTTGCACGGGCCTTGTTTAGTTCTAAAAAATTTTGTAAAATAGATACTATTGCATTTTTTGTTTGTATTTGAGAAATATTGTCTAATTATGGACTAACTAGACTTAAAAGATTCATCTTATAAATTACAGATAAATTGTGCAATTAGTTATTATTTTTATCTATATTTAATGCTCCATACATGTGCCGTAAGATTCGATGTGACGGGGAATCTGAAAAATTTTACAAAAATTTTTTAGAAACCAAACAAGGCCGCAAAAGCACGGATTTTCACCTCGCTCCATCTCAGCACTCAATTGCTTGGATTTCCCGGTTGTTGTTTAGCGAGTATACATAGTACTTTATTATGTAAAATAATAGGAGGTTTGTTACCGTGCTTGAGAGGAACTAACAGTTTCTCCCTGCAGGATACTAAGGCTGTCTCCAATAGGAGACCCATTTGGGAACCCAAACCCAAAATGGGTCTCCAACACAATACCTATAGCCTCCAACAGAGTACCTATACAGAAAACCTATTTTAGGTATCAGGAGAGGCATAACCCAAATTTGGGTATTCTCTCTCCTCGAGACCCATTTGCAGAGAGTGTTTTCTTTTAGGTCTCGTTGCTGGAGAAGACTAAATATAGGTATGGAACCTTTTACCTGTAGCGCTACCCAAAGGATAAATGGGTCTTGTATTTTGGGTGATAATTGTTGGAGATAGTCTAAGGTATTTTAGTACTTTGATTTCTATCATTAACTCTAACGAAACAGTTGTTTTCATCTCATCAAACAAGCGATCTGTGGTCGTGCTTTTGCTCCGATCACCGGCCGCTGCTTGACTACCTGCTGCCGGACATGTGCCCAGATCTCTGTTGCCCAGCTGCAAGGTCTTGTCTTCCCTATGCTCGGCAACATGGGCTCGATCGATGCCACTGTGAGGAGCAATACGGTTTCATTTGGTCACCGGCACCTAGAGCTAAAGTTGCTTTAGGTAGTCAATGGCATCATCAAGCATGGAGGTTTTGTCCGTCTGCACATGCGAAACCATTCGCTAAAAGTAGCATAACATCAAAATTAGCTTCCAAATTCCAATAGAACGTAGAACTAGCTCACACATGGAACCAAGCAAGATGACACAAATGGAGAGTCCCTGTAGCTGACCGTGCTCTATTTGGATGTGGAAGTCTCTACGTCTCATCGATTTCAGAATCGTACGTTCTTATCAATACCAAACAGACCAACCATGGAAAGAGCGACGATAGACAATTGTGCATGTTAGCAGCTAGCCGGCCATGCTCCTCTTGACGTGCGAGGTGCACCGGCCGAACATGAGGCAGTCATCATCGCCGGCGTCTAATCGTCTCATCCACCGCCGCTGCTGCCTAATGGAAGGCATAGATTCTGAAATGTCGCCGTATGCATTTGTGATTGTGGTGTCTGAATAGACCGAGACGAGCAGGAAGAAAACTCTCACATGGGAAAGTATTATTCTACCCTTAAAAATTAATTAAGAGCTAGTTCCTGGCCCACTAAATTTTAGTTCCGGTCCACAACTTAGGTTCTTCTCGATTGGTTCCTCCTAATTTTTAACCATTCGATCTAGCCAAACGAAGGGCTCTCATTAATTCGAAGCACTGTAAAATTTCTCAAATAATAGTATACAACTTTGTTTTTCTTTAGGATTGACCTTGGCCTTGTGTATCTATAGATACTCCCGCCATTCTAAGCTCCCTCCGGATTTTAAGAAATCTCATAATATATTTTACATTCTCATCTAAATTAAACAGGTGGATTTTATAGGGACTTTAACTCACACGTTTTTAGAATGTCGATGTCGAGATCCAGTAAAACTGTTAGAAAAGCGCGTCTGGTATCTGGGGTAACTGACTGCTCCTTGCGCACGCACGCATCGCTGCAGTTTGGCACAGAAAGCACCGCAACGTAGGCGGTACGCCGCCGTACGTAGCGCAACTGATCTGGCCCAACCCCGGCCCTGTTTCCGGTCCGGGTCGTCGATCCGAGACAATGCAATGGACGAAGGATGCCTCTTGTGTAGCAGCGACGGAGATCATGGTTCACTTTCTGTCTATACCAGCGCGCATTACAACTCCGGTAGTGCTGCTGACCTTTCTGCGCAGGCTCCGCCATACGCGCGCGACAGGGACGTCGCGTCCGGCCGGCCGCTGCATGGTGACCACCGGCTGACCGGCACCGGCCGCACGTACGCATGCAGCCACGCGGTTTCGCTGGCTGCGTTCGACGTCAACGAGCTGATGGGATGGGATGGGATGGGATGGGATGGGATGGGATGGGATGGTCGGCGATTAAAAGCAAAAAGCCCTCCTCCGTGGTCTGCCGCGTGGGTGTGAGCGGACAGATCCTGATCCAAAACGAGCACAAGGACGCCGGTTCCGTGCGGCTGCATGCCGCACCCCGGCGCGGCCGGCGCTCTTCTCCAATTCGATTCGATTGCAAAGGGGAGAGCCTGCCGCCTGTGTGTAGGCACGGCACGGCACGGCCGGCGCTCAACTCGCCGCCGCGCGCACAGCACATGCCAAAATTGTATCGTCGTTGTGTCGTTCTTCGCCGCACCAAGGAAAGTAATCGCGCGCTCGTGTCCCCCATCGGCGAGGCACCCATATATTCATCGAGCACGTGATGCAGCAGCCTGCCTAGCCGCTGGTCCCGCCATTCATAGACAGATTTTTTTATAAGAGAAAAAAATACTAATGAATGAACGGTCGACGGATTTGGCTCAACCTCGTGTTGCTCTTGCTCTCTGTCGTTCCGGCCGGCGGCTCCCCAGCAGCGCCAAAGGACGAGCGGGCGTTGCCGTGCGTACGTCCAGAACGAACCACGTTTCCATCCCACGCATGGATGCCTGCCTGCGCGCACAACACCAAATGCAACCCCAACGAACGGACCGAGATCGAGTTAGCCGATCGACGCTCGCGCGTGCACGCGCCATGCATCTCTATACTCTCTCGCTACGACTAGCTAGGAACAGGATATTTGTTGCATGCCTATAAACAAGCAAACAAACGAAACAGAAATCTGGTGACGTGGACATTGTCCGTAGGCCTACACTTTGCACTGGCACCGGTTTCTTGGTCCGTCCGCTCGCAGTATGGGTTACTTCCTCCTAGTTGTGCACGCACACCCTTCAGCACCTGCCGGAAATTCACACGTACAACCGGTCGGCATCGTCGGGCGCTGACACGCAAGTAATATAGAGCTAGGAATCGTTCCAGAGAACCCAACTGGCCCTAAAATGGTACGGTAGCTTTTGGTTTTAGATGATGAGATAAAACGTACGATACCGTTTTTAGCTGGTACTAGTGGGTGCGTATATACTGAAAAATTAGCTCTAACTATTAGTTCTTTTTTTATTTTTTGGGTGAGGGCGGCCCCACCCCCTAAAATAAACATTGCACGACACTCTCGTTAATCAGAAATAAAACACAGATGAACTATGTTCCTCAGGATTAAGGGATGTTTGGTTAGAGATATTAAAGTTTAACAGGTACCGTAATGCTTTCGTTTTATTTAGCAATTAGTGTCTAATCATGGATTAATTAGGATTTAAAAAATTGTCTCATAAATGATTCTTTAGTTATGTTTTTAGTTTCGTAAATAATTTATATTTAATACTTCATGCATGTATCCAAATATTCGATGTGATAGACGGTAAAGTTTACTGCCTCCGACCAAACAGGGCCTTATATCTCCCATTACATTATAGGGTATTAATTCCAACATATACGCATGCAAAATTTGGTTTTCTGAATTCCCTTTATGAATATTTTAGGAAAACAAAAGGAGGTTGGATGTTGTGAACATGTTCTAGTTCTAATACTTTGGTGAGATAAATGAGGCACCAATGCCAAATCTACAACTCTAATCCAAATAGCCAGGCGGGGCACCATAGGCTCCTCAATACAATACTTATTAGGGGCCCCCTTTGAAACACAGAAAACTTTTTCCTCTCTCTCGTACGTTTCTTTTGTAAAAATGAACTGATTGGTGTGGAATTGCTACATGATTCCTGTGAAATTCCTATGTTCCAAAATATCCCTTAATTGAGAACCTAGGCAGGTAGGACAAGGCATCGTGCGGGGTGTCTAACTTGCAAACAACTCCAGAAGAGAAGCGAGCGTCTACAGGTGATACGAATGTGCAGTCATCACTCATCACCACAGCTAGGCACTACATACAATACAAGCGGCAGCAGCGGAGAAAGGTGCAGTGCATGCCTGCCTGCTGCTGCTGCTTCGGCCAGGCCATGCGTCGCTTGAGCGCTAGCTCTTCCTTCATCAGAGATTGGGCGGGCCTCCGCGTCGCGTCGAAATTAGTCAACCAAGATCGCCAAAATCCCTCTCGGAAACTGGGCACAAAATATTCTGATTTCGTTTCTTTATTTAATCACCGTACGTGTCACAAGGTTAGCCTGATCAATAATTTACTTAATTAATTAGCATTAGTCAGTTAGTTAATCTGCGTGTCAGCAGTAGCTGCGGCTGGACTGAACTGAAGGCGCGCAGATGCAGCAGGGCCGGAGACACGCAAGCAAATTTATTTTTAACGGGAAATGATTGGACAAAAGGTGTGACACGACGACAGAATTAATGATAAAAGGGTTTCCAAGTGTAAGTCAAAGTTAGAGATCATAAAGGGGTGAACACATAATAACTAGTCAGTGCCCCCAAAAAAATTATGTATACACACATAAGGACACTCCCAATGCTAGAAACTACATATAGTTTCTATACCCATTAATTGCTAGAAACTACATATAGTTTCTATACCCATTAATTTTTATAGACACTATATATATAGAAACTATGGTCCCAATGAATAGTTTCTATAGAATATTTTTATATCCAATCACATTCATTCTCTCTCCATTCTTATCTAGGCCTTGTTTTGTTCCAAAAAAAATTTGCAAAATTTTTCAGATTTCCCGTCACATCGAATCTTTAGACGCATGCATGGAGTATTAAATATAGACGAAAATAAAAACTAATTGCACAGTTTGGTCGAAATTGACGAGACGAATCTTTTGAGCCTAGTTAGTCCATGATTGGATAATATTTGTTAAATACAAACGAAAGTGCTACAGTGTCTATTTCCCAAAATTTTTTGGAACTAAACAAGGCCCTAATCATATCACTTCATGTCTTGGATTTTGTGTAGACATGGTTTCTAACTTAGGCCTTGTTTAGTTCCGAAAACTGAAAAGTTTTCGGAACTGTAGCACTTTCGTTTGTTTGTGGTAAATGTTGTCCAATCGTAGACTAACTAAGGTCAAAAGATTCGTCTCGTGATTTACAGTCAAACTGTGTGATTAGTTTTTATTTTCGTCTATATTTAATGCTTCATGCATGCAAGATTCGATGTGACAGGGAATCTTGAAAACTTTTTGGATTTCGGAGTGAACTAAACAAGGCCTTAGACCCAGTTTCTATGATTTTTACTCTCTCTCTTCAATAACCACATTGCCACATCAGCAAAATGCTTAGGTGACACTGCAATTAATGTCTATAGAAACCACGATGGTTTCTGCATTCGGAGTGCCCTAATGTCACAGTGTCCAAAAAAGAAGAACTCATGAGAAAAAAAAAGTTGTAGTGTGTCATATAATCCATACAACTCATGAGACTAGTTTTAGTAGGAGTTTCATGTCTCTTTTGGGAATAGTGTAGACAAGTTTTATCCCATGAAACTATTTTCATCTCTCTATTAATTTAAACTATGCCCAATCAGCTCATTTAACACGCATGAAACTTATATTGAAATTGGACCTGATGAAACAAAATGTATATACATAGTTTGTTTTTAATCTTAATGTGCATTTTCTTTGTAGAACCATATGTGTCAAGCAGAAAAATATACAATTCACACAAGGTGGGGAAAAAGAAAATAAGGAGGATAAAGCCATGCATCCACTAGTACTTATAGAGAAGCAAAGTCACATATATCCACACAATCTTTGCATATTATTCGTCCGTGTGTCTCTTGCTTTGAATATAACATATTGTATTTTTATAAAAAGCCAGCCAGCATGATCCCAGAGACTCATTGCATCCCTCGCTTTCCCCTCTACCAAATCGAGTCATCCAGTGGCAATAGCCTTATCTTATTCGGAGTCCCTTTGTGAGCCCCCAAAAGACCATGCTTGCCGCATCTGTCCGAATTCAAGAACCCCATGATGCCGTGAGACTAGGTCCAAAAAGGTAGCCCCTCTCTCTCTCTCTCTCTCTCTCTCTCTCTCTCTCTCTCTCTCTCCTCATCATGCTCCTATATTGTTCTCCTTGTTTATATATAAAAAAACAAAGCTAAAAGTTCATCACGATGTTGCGGTTCAAGTAACCATATTGGTTAGTCCAACTATTTCTTGTCGGCAGCTAGCTAGTGGATTATTCTTGGGTTTATTCCACGCGTATCATGAGCATGCTGGCTCAAACAATTCATCAATGGGGGAGCATCTGTACCATATTTGAGTGTGTGTTAGAGGCTTCAAATAAACACTTAGTTTTGAACCACCCAATTTAAGATCAATGGTTACAGATTATATCAAACTCTTATTCAAAGAGATTCAATTCTAGCACCTAATTGTTACTATATTACACACAATCTTTACTAAAAAGGAATAAAATATAAGTAAACAGTGATTATTTGAGTTGAAAAGGTAAATGATTTTACTGTCTCCACACTTATGGGATTGGTTACTATCTGGGGCATGTGTTTTGCAAATCTGTCATGAGCTATGCAAGTTTAATTTTGTTGACATGAATTCAAGAGTTCAGTTCTTAGTTGTTTTAGAAAGCCGTTAATTTTCATACACCAGTTAACTCATCCTAAAACTGAATCCCTAAGCAAAATTTGTACAAAACTAACTTCATCAGAAGCTAATCAAACCGATCCGGAGCTAAGCAACAATAATGCATGTTGAGCTCCATTTATTGGGCATTATTGCTAATTCCCGAGGCAAATTCAGCAGCCAATTGCTGCTTGTGGATATGCATTCCTTTTGCTGTGCATAGTGCTCGTCCCTTTGGTCATGCTTGAAGCAACAAAAATAAAATTAAAATAAATAATTCACCACCACCTTTGATAAAAGATAAAAGATAAAAGAGGTGGCAACAAAGGAAAAGAAGCTCCTTTGGCAGGATGCCTAAATAAGTAGAACTCCTTTGGCACCTAAATGGACTCCACTCGCATTCACTCACTCTGAGAGTGGATCGGAGTGGCTGCTTTTGAGGAGAATTTTTCCTTGGGGGAATTTGATGCATCAATAAGGGTAGGGGGCCAATCACTCCCCTGGAATGTCTTAAAGTGTTGCTCAAAAGACCAGGGACAATGGAGTAGAAAGTGCATGTAGTGGAGGTGTGCTTTCCAAAAGGCTGGGCTGCTGTTTGCTCTCCCACTAAAGCTCCTTTTGGATACCTCAAAAACAAATGCATGCATAGCACCTAGAAGGCCCAAAAAGTTGTACTGCTAGCTTTGCATTACTAGCTCTCCTCAGCTCTTTACAGTAGAATGTAGTACTAGTAGTCATCTTTTTTGTAGCATGAAAAACATGAGCAGATTCAGTTTGGGCAAGTAGGCAGAAATGCCGGCCTGCTTTTCTTGAGTTTGCTCCACTGATGACAAGCACTGCCTTATCTGCTAGCGTGTCAAAGGGACATGAAGTTTTCACAAGTGAAAAGTTGCTGGTGGAAAGCCTGATCCAAAGTGAAGGGTGCAAAGCAGAAAGCACCACCATCTGACAGGTAAATCTCCTGAAGTGTTCACAAGGACGACAGGTCGTCCCGATTTGCAGGGTAAAATTATGTCTGCCACTGCTTTCGTCTTTGCTTTCAGTAACAACCTTACCTGCGTGACTTGAGTCCAACCAGATACCCATGATAACCAAAAAAAATCATATATGCAAAGGGGCAACTTTATTGATGGATCCCTGAAAGAAATAGCATATTTTTATAGGAATCGGTTCATTCTCATAGAAAACAGAAGAATTTCCTGTGTTCCAAAGGGGGCCTAAATCACTATCAGATACATATCATATTCAGTAACTAATCTTGGAACAGTCTATGTAGCCCATAACAGTGATAATTAATTTATAGCTATCATTTCCAGTAATTATGTTGCAGCTGTACCAGTGGTCCTCCAAGTCTTCAAATCTGTCCTACCTCATTCAAGCTCAAACTCCTGTTTTTGTTGGTATAGTACAACAATTTTCTTAGTCGTACCACTCAAGTCCATCCATGAATTAGGTAATGGAGAAAAAAAGGACCATAGGGATGTGGATCCAAGTAGCAAATTTAATCAGGCTTTAAATATAAGAACACAAACTAATCAAGTCCGCGCCATCTTTTTTAGTGAAAATGGACCGATTCCTATGTCACTAAATCTAGAGAGGATGGGCATCCATAAGTACCATAGGTAAGTATAGGAATTAGGGACATACCACCAAACAAAACTGATCTTTCAAGGCCAACACAATTTTATAGGTAAATTTTTTGAGGATTAATATTTTGTTTACTTGTCATTTTCTAATAACTATTGAGACAAAACTAGAGACATTTTATAGCAAAAGAAGAAGCACTCCTCTGTCTGTATCTAGAAGAGAAGCAAAAGTTAGTTAGTGGTAAACATGATGATCATCCAAACCTAATTAGTGAGGCTTTGGAATAATCTAAAGTCCGTGCATATGTCCATGCGAACAAGTGAGCCTAACCCTTGGCACTGCCCAGGGGGGGCACCCCTTTGCATTGTAGTGGTGGATGCTGGACAGACTTTCCAAGGGAATAAATATAAGGGGGCATGGAAAGGATTGGCTCTTTTCATGTGCTCACCCTGCCTTCTTTTCTCCAATCATCAAGGACAGGGGTGGGTTCATTCACTTAAAAACAACACAGCACAGACTGCACTGTGGTGGGGACAAACAAACTATATGCATGGGATGGGAGTGGCAGCATTTGTATATTTGAGGAGGAAGGCATCAATTGTAAGCTAACAAAGCCCACAAGAAGTTGAGACCACCCCTTTTTTCTCTTGTGGTCCTTCAATGTACTCTCCCTCTTTAATTTGCAGCAGTGTATTGTAGTTTAAGGAGCAAAAAGTTATCCAGTTGTAGTTAGGAAATAGAGAACAATTTTGGTCGAATAGTAATTTTATTCTCTCAACTATAGCCTGAGGCTGAATTTCGTCACTGAAATTCCAAAATGATCATTTCAATCCCTAAAGTTTACTTTTGAGCTTAGTTTCCAGGACTAACAAATTGGCCTTTTCAGTCCTCAACATCGCATTTTGGGTTCAATTCCATCCATGAACTATCGTGTTTTAGTTCTCAAACTTTTCTCAACTTCGTCTCTTGTCCTACATGGAACACTGCACCATTGTGCCTAGTCAGCTCCAGCACTACCTGCGGTTGGAGATAAAAAAAAGTATTTGTAAAAAGAGGGATGGTCTAAATTTTTTGTGACCATTAATAATTATAATGTGTTATTTTAAATGTTACCTTATAATGATAATTTCCTACCGCATCATTTTTTAGAGAACCACTATGAAAACTATTTAGTACCTTGAGAACATATTGATGAATTAAAATAGCAACAAATCCTCAAATCCACAATTTTTTCCTTAGCTATTTCTAGCATCATGCTCAACTAATAAAAGTTTGAGAATAAACATAATATGTTTTTATTGATAAGATAATATTTAGTATTGAAATAAACAAATAAAACTATAATTAAAGGTATGATAATTATTCATATTCGAGGATATTCAGATCTATATTTATATTTATTTTAAAATATCAATATAAATGTTGAAAGTGTGTTATGTATTCAATAGCTAGGGACAACTCCAAGGACATTGGTAACTAACGATTCTGTCCATCTCGAATTGTGAGTTGACTAGATAATACATCGTGGTGTACCACGTAGAACAAGGGATAAAATTGAGCCAAAAAAAAAGTGAATAGGACTAACGTACACTTTAGTAGTTCATGGATGAAACTGAACCCAAAATACGAGGTTTAAGAACTAAAATGATCGCTTTGATAATTTTAGAATGAAACTGAGCACAAAAGAAAATTTGAAGGATTGAAATAATGATTTTAAAAGTTTAGTGTCAGAGCCTTGAACAATGGTTGAGAGACTAAAATCAACAATTTTCGTGCCATTTTCTTTTGCTCGTAGAGGCAGGGAACTTGACTAGAGAATAACACTTTTATTTGTTTGTATAATAATATTATTTGCACTCCATGAAAGAAACACAGTCATACGGATATGTGATGGTATGGACCCTCAAATTTTTTAGGGGCTCCAAAACTACAACTTCTGAGGTAATCAGCATCCTGTGCTGATTTTTTTCTATGCAGAGTCCATGCGGACAGCTTGTGTCGACTAGGAATTGCTATATGTCTTTCTATTTGGCACTCTATAGTTGCATTTAGGTAGTCTTTCCATTTGTTCGACTACCCTGTCCTGTTCTAACTTGCTGAATCACTGTTTTAGCTAGGCAGTCAGGGAATCTTAAGTCCACTATTTCATTAGAAACATCAAAGTGCAAACTGCGAAGCGTCTGCGAGGGAGGCTGAAAAAGGATGTATTGTCAAGTGCCAAACTATCATAATGACATGGATCTATTGAAAATTTGAGACGATTGGCACTTGGAGATCAGCACCCAACGAGTAAGAAACCTAGTTTATAAAGGTTTATAGGCAATCGATTGTTTGTCTTATATACCTTTTTAATAGGATTGTTTGTTTGTCTTTATATTATCATTGAAAATTTATTTTTTGGATTAACTACTCAATGTTAAGGTTGGTGGTACATGTGCATTATATACGATTATTATCGTTTTGTTTTTCTAGACCATTAGGGCATATTAGAATTTGGATGAAGACCCTGGATTTTGCAGGCACAGCCCTGTAAGGCCAGTCTCAATGCATGTTTCATGAGAGTGTCATGCACATTAAATAGGTTGCCACATAAGCAAAATTGCTGACTTGGCAGGGTCATTAAATGAAGGAGTTTCATCATATGAGAGAGGAGTTTCATCCCCATGAAACTCTTGTGGCTCGGTTACCTAGTTTATAGTCTTGGTAACTGTGTCATGAAACTATGCATTGAGACTGGCCTAAAGTAGCATCACTAATCAATTACTATGCATGTGAGAATGCTTAGGCCATCCTCAATGGGAGTTTCATGACACAGTTTTCAACACATCAATATTTTGGAAACAGTGCATAGAAGTTTTATGAGGATGAAACTCTCTCTACTCCCATGAAACTCTTATCATCTCTCTCTTCATTAATATAGCGCCACATCAGCATATTTAATATGCATGAAACTCTAATGAAACCCCATTGAAACTGGCCTTACAGTAGTTTTTCCTGACGTTCACATCTGGTCGCTATATAGGAGCAAGTATTATAGCAGGCTGTAAGCCAGCTAAATGCTGAGGTGGAGGAGAGAGAAGAGAAGAGAGAGTAAAAGCGGGCTGTAAGCTTACAACCGACTCAGACACAAAAACCAAGAAAATATATGAGACAGACAAGTGGGCCATATATTAATAGTGATGAGCTAACCATTATATGAGTGGGCTGCAAGAAGGCTGTAAAGAAATCTTACAGCCAGCAGCTGGCTGTATTATAATACTTGCTCTAGTACTGCACTGTTGGTAGTACCTACGAGCACGACATGGGAACCCTTGAATGTAAAATTGACTTTACTTTTGGTGGCCTGGAAAAGTTGCTCTTCTTTTGGGATGCTTCTCATGTTTGGCAGCCGCAGGTCCGTCACCTTCTTCAAAGCTTAACCACAGGACGGTGTGCGTTCCACTAAATGAGTTCCCACAACGTACACTGTACATGACAAGGATGAGCAAACCACGCATTTAGATACACCGACTAGATGTGGTGTGTGTGTGTGTGGTGGTTTCTTCTAATTATTAAACAAATTAAAATTGCGTGAACAGCATTAGCGGAACCCGAATTAATATCTGATGGTGATCATCGTCGACTCCCCGAAGTTATATTCTGAAGTCATATGTTTGACACAGCTTAGGTCATGTTTGGTTCCAAGTGTTTTTTTATAACCATCACATCGAATATTTAGAGACATACATAAAGTACTAAATATATATTATTTATAAAACTAAAATAACAGCTAGTGGATAATTTGCGAGACAAACCTTTTAAGTCTAATTAATCCATAGTTGGATACTAATTATCAAATAAAACGAAAATATTACAGTGCCTGTCGAGGGAGAACATCACCGATATTGTAATTATTTAAGACCGCGGAAACTTAGTTTGTCGAGCACCTTTTAATTTTGGAGATAAGCTTGTGAAGCAGAGGAATTGGCACCCATGAAAATGAACACTCTCGTCTTCTTAACCACAATCCGGTTCTGAGGTCTGAGCTGAGCTCCCTCCTAATCAAGTAATCAGCCAGCTTTGTGTGACTGAAAATCAGTGCCCTGGTCCTAGGTTTGCTTGGTGCCGATATTTTTCACACAGGCAGGCAGGCAAGGCAAGGGAGGAGGGTGGGCCATAGGCGGGCCCAGCAAAATTTATGCCCGGAGGCCGGGGCCGGGGTCCGGGGAGTCGTTTGCGTCTGGGAAAGTGGTGATGGGCCTGGATGTGGATGCATTGATGGAGGTGGGTTGGAAACAAACGAGGAAGAGCTGATTTGGAAAACCGCGGCAGCGAATCAAAGCGTTTTCGGTTTCAGCCTTGTGCTCCCTCATCAATCAATTCATAGCAAATAGTCTCAACATCCGGTACTCCGTCCGTTTCTCTCGGCAACGAGAATTATTTATGAACAGGTACAATCATTTGCTAGTAAAGTAGCAGCTTTTTTCCGCTTCTGAAATGAAACGAGAGGGGACTGTACAACCGATATATTTATGGTATTCTTGTTTTGGTGGAACTTGTTTATATTAAATATTTTTATTACTAAACATAAAACCACATATTCTCCTATATATATATAACTAAAAAGAACAAAAGTAAGTAAGATCATCAGATGATACAAAATAATTTTTTGGGTCGCCTCCACGTCCCCGTGCGATCCCACAACCTGTGCTTAGGAGGTGGAAGGTTATAAAAATAAATAAAGAATAAGTAAGGATTTCTGATGCAAATGTACAACAGAGAAATAATATATAAATGTGAAGTTGGAAGGGTGTAAAAGAATTAAAGAATAAGAAAGGATTTCTGATGTAAAATTATAGCTCTGCTTAGGAGGTGGAAGGGTGTAAAAAGAAATAAAAAATAAGTAAGGATTTCTGATGTAAATGTACAAAAGAGATAGAATATATAAACCTGAAGTGGAAAGGTGTAAAAGAAAATTAAAGAATAAGAAAGAATTTCTGATGTAAAATTATAGCTTTTTTTTTTCGATCCTGCGAGTCCCTGATGCGCACCTAATCAAACGCCACCCGGAGAAAAATAGAAAGAATTGATTCCTGGGAGTTAAACACGTGAGCAAGAAAAGGAAAGGAGCCTCTATGTGGTGGCCGGCGCCAACTACCTGGAGGTGGAGTCTGTGGCCATTACCGAGGATGAGGTCGAGGGGCTAGCATAGAATGGAGAAAAGAAGGCAATAACGGTGCCGGGGTCGAGCCTGATGCTCTCGTGGATGAGCCGAGAGAAGAGGAAACAAAAGGGAAAAGAAAAGAAAATGAATAGCATTCTGATAGGTGGGTCCCACATAACTAGCAGAAGGTGTTGGTGATCTCCTTTAATAATAAAAAATAGTATTATTATTTTGTCAGGGATGACTTATTAGTGAGCTGCTGGAGTTACTCTTGTACGAAGATAAATCAGCATGGTGGCAGAGAAACTACTACTCCTACTTAGGCGTTGTTTAAATTAGTTTTAGATTCTTAAAAATCAGTTTTTGCCTCTATTTCTGAAATCTGGATTCTGAGCAATAACTGATGTGGATGTTTGATCCTAATTTTTAAGAATCTAACTTCATTCATTGCTCTGTGCGTTATAGAAATGGGTAAAAACTGGGTAACAATAGCTTTCTAAGTTTTTAAGAATCTGGTAAAATTTGACAGCAAAATCCCACCTAGTTTAAAAAATCAGATTCTTAAAAAACTGAAAAAAAACTAGAGGGATCCAAAGGGCATCACCATCAATTTTTGGGACAGCTGGGAAGCAGCAGCAGGCGAGTGAGTGAATGCATAAAGCGACCCATTGAAAAGGTGCCAAGGGCAAGAGGACAAGCGGCCCATCTCCATCTCCGTCACAGATGGAAGATCGGAGGGCCCTGATTAATGGTTCTATTAATGAGGGGGGTCAATAGTGATGATGGTCTATCTAATCTATCCTATCCATCTCTTTGCTACTATACACACATTACGTACTACACAATTGCTGATAGATGTTGGTGCTGTACTTGATGATTAGACTTCATATTAGGCCCTAGCTAGGTAGGTTCTATTAATGAGGGGGGTCAATAGTGATGATGGTCTATCTAATCTATCCTATCCATCTCTTTGCTACTATACACACATTACGTACTACACAATTGCTGATAGATGTTGGTGCTGTACTTGATGATTAGACTTCATATTAGGCCCTAGCTAGGTAATCAGAACATAAGCGGGCGCCACCAATATACGTACTCTCTCCGTCCCCGAAAGAATCAATTCCTAGGATGCGTGCCAGTCAAACTTTTTAAAATTTGACTAATTTTATAGAAAAGAGTAACAACATCTATAATATAAAATACACATTATATGAAAATATATTCTATGATGAATCTAATAATACTAATTTGATACTATAAATCTTGCATTTTTTTCTAGAACTTTGGTCAAAGTTTAAAAAATTTGACTTAGGACAACTCTAGAAATTGACTCTTTCGTGAACGGAGTGAGTAATTGTCTACATTAGTGGTCGAACCTAAAATCTTTCCACCATTGAAACCTAAGTATCATGCATTGCATGGGTGACTGCTAAAAGTTTCCACTATTTGTTAATAATATTGCTTTGCATTAAC
The DNA here is from genome assembly GCF_000003195.3 of Sorghum bicolor. NCBI lineage: Eukaryota > Viridiplantae > Streptophyta > Magnoliopsida > Poales > Poaceae > Sorghum > Sorghum bicolor. The sequence goes on along the minus strand of NC_012876.2, from coordinate 14,384,200 downwards.
TCTGAACTAGAATACAAACTTTGGTTTCAGTTCTTTTTTTTTGAGAATTATTTTGTGGTGCTCACCTATGAGGCCCACAGGAATGTGGCCCGTAATATCACTGGTTGGGCAATTCTTGGCCCCGTTGAGCCTTGGGTCATTTTACCTAGATAGTCTGGCCCCCTCTGACAAAACCACAGGCCCAATAAAAGGCTAAAACGAAAGAGGAGCGATCTATCTAGGAGTACTATTTGCAATTGACAATAGGCATGTCATGGACATATGTACGAAGCCTTCTAGATCATATATACTGTTCTTTTTGACAACATCACATAATTTACATTATCACAACAGCCATATTACAAAGAGGTCCTCCAAAGAAGACGAAAATATAACAAAGTCCAAAATCTGAAAAGGGAAGACACTAATGTCGATGGCGATGGTGAAGACGAATCTGCCGACGGGGGGGCACAGGGGCATGGTAGACGCAACTGATCGCGCAAAGCGTCGGTTAAAAGCGGGTCTGTTGAGCCATCGGAGGACCAGCACACCGGCAAACACAGGATGCTGTTGATGTCGTCACCGAAGGTTAAAGAGAAAGCTCAAACTAGAAACCTAGGTGGAGGCGGAGCTGTCAAACCAAAACCAAAAGAGAAGTTGTGAAGAAAGTGGGTGGCAAAGGTTGCGGGTGGGAGGGAAGTAGATCTCGACGATGATAGGTGGAGGTGGAAACAAAGATGGAGATGAGGAGACCTGCATAGCAGAAGATCATATTTATTTTATTTCCATTGACCTTGGAAGCAACATCGTCGGCGTCGAGGAAGATGAAGAGGAAGAAATCAAGTTTCCTACAACACCGTTTCTCATCATATATGCTGGGTTGTTTTTTTTATTGGGCTTGTGGACCATACATGTCTGCAAAATTGCCTATTTTATTTTCATTTGTGTCCAACCTGGCCTAGAAGTACGCGGCCTGCAAGATTTTTGGGCTCATCGTTTTTCTCCTCAACTGGTCGGCCCATGAGGATGTTTTTCATTCCATCGAGCCTTCAAGTAGCTCACAAAACTAAAGGTAGCGTTGCTCTCCTGCTATTTAAGTTTCTCTTAAGGACCCCTCTGAAAAAATTCTCTTAAGGAAAAAGAGAGTATATTACCCAGAAACAAAGTTATATTTCAAGTAATATTGTGACATACTCCCTCCATCCATAACAAATAAGTTTCCAAAAATTCATAACAAATAAGTTTATGAAAATTTTCATACAGATCAAGAACGTTCGCAAAAGACGCATATACTGTTGTCTCCTTTTCTTTCGTGGAGAATATCTCTTGGATTTGACAGCATGCACCCATAATTAGCTTCTAAATTGTGAAAGAGCCTATAACCTAGTAATTACAAGAGCCTCAGTAGCATCTCACTGTCTTAAGTTCGACTCCCCGTGAGAGAGAATACTCTAGGATTTAATGGCTTTTTGCTTTTAAAGGTAGACGATGTTCCATCAACAACAAGACACGTATGGTGATTTCATCAATCTCGAGGATTTGCTGACCTAGTCTTTGAAAAATCTCATAGGAGTAGTGTTTGCGTGTGTGTTTATAAGGGTGAGTGTGCGTGTGAATATCTGCGTTATATTGTGTAATTCTTAACAAAAAAATGATTATCTTTCAAATTAGGAGACAATGTTCCATTTTGCATAGATTGTCATTTATTTTCAGACAAAATTTGAAGCTTATAATCTTATTTATTATATGTGACGGAGAGAGTAATCATATATTCGCATGAGCAACTAATAATAAGAAATTCTACTATATATAATATAATAATTCCAGTTTTCATAGCATATTGTCATGTATTCTTATTAACCAAAGGTTTGGTTAAGATACAATCGATCTATTTAATGGATTCTAAAATTTAGTTGAAGTACTCCGTTTTGCAGCACAACGACAGAGCTCTGTTCACTGGCCAACCGAAACTCACATCGCCTAACCAAGTTTCACTTCATAAAACCAGTAATAATTACATTGGTTTTCAAATTTAGTTAACCATTAATATTTGTTTACTTGCCCAATCAAAAGGTCGAAAATTACTCTTTTCACTTAAAATATAAATATTTATGTTGACCTTTTCATGGTTATAAGTCCACATTCGTAAAAGGAATTCATATTCTTGAAAGGGTTTGAGGACGTGCTAGGATCCCTATTTTAAATAGCGGCTAAGCCTCCTAGCAGCTGAGCAAAAAATATGTTAAATATCATGTAATTTTACACATAATAAAGATGAAAACATTATGAATACTAATAGGGATAGATATAGTTCAAAGTCTTACTAACACATTACATCAAAGTTCGTAGTTTATATATGATACATCAATAATAACATACATCACACAGAAACATACATGAGTTCAAAGTTCAAAGTTAACAACAGCTAGACAAACAAACAAAAGGTTTGGAGCAATAGGCCATCATCTCGCACATATCAGTACATTACACATGCATTTCAACATCCGAATAGTTTGGTGTACTCACTTTATATCATGCTATTTGGGCCGATGGAAATAAATCCAAGGCCAAATAGCGGCGCTAAACAAACCCAATTTAGCGAAATTAGCGCGATATTAGCTGCTAATAGCGGGAAAAATTATTTAGCGTTAAAATCATCATAGCTTAGTAGTCCTCTTCCAGAAATGGTAAATAGCGTTCGTTATAGCGCGCTATTTAAAACAGAGGCTAGGATAGAATAGTTCTGCTTCAGTTTTTATAGATGAGACGATTTCTTCTCGTGTTTGGTTGAATGGATAAGATTATCCATGTTTCGTGTTCAGTTCGGAGACTCTAAAAGTGAAATCAGGCAGACCTATGGTCGCAACCCCCCGCCCCA